>NC_051186.1:6274037-6574037 GCF_013339695.2 Rhipicephalus sanguineus
AAAGTTTGGTCTACACCAAGTTAAGGAGGCGATCATGAGAGCACCCAGACGTAGGCGGCTAGATAGATAGATAGATAGATAGATAGATAGATAGATACGTAGATAGAAACGCTCAAAGTGCCAGAGGTTCGCAAAGAAATGCTTCGCATTTAAAACAATTTCTTTACACCTGCGGCTTCGGTGCGCATGGCAACTTCGTGATCTGCCGTCCCGACGATTCAGTGTTTTTTTTTTTCTTTTTCAGTCTATCAGTCTAAATTCGGGTACGTTTCAATGTCATTTGACAAGTTGTTTCGCACTGCGTATTGATCGGTCTTCTCAGCGGGCAAATGCCGCTGCTTCTGTTTCTTTATTCAGCGCATTCGTTTCGTTTGGTGCTCACACAAAACGTGAGCAAATGACACGACTTTTTTTTATTGCTCCTTAATTATCGTTCTGTTTGCATTCCAGTGAACTTGCCGCTCTCTGTCATCAACAAATTCATATACCAAAGCTTCACCAATTCGAGATTGCTGGTGGAAGGAGAAGTAGTCTACGAGATCGAGCATGTAGTAGCATGCCACGTCAAGGAAAAGAAAGAAAATACAGTAACGTTCGCCGGACTTGTTCTGCAAACGTCGGCTGTGAACTAGGACCCACGTGAACGTGGAGTAGCGGTGAATAAAATAGAAGGTATTTGAGCAACCAGCAGCCGCAAAACAGGATAGTAATTATTTGGCGTGTACCCGAGCAATTTTGGCAGCAGTGTCGTGTCTAACGCCAACAGGGTGGCTTTCACACGTAAATAAATGAGGCTCCAAGAAAATACATGGGGTGGTTGGCCGGTGGGCCGATCACGGAGGCAATGCAAAATTTATGTAGCTTATGAAGCAATGCATGCCTTATCAAATGGGAAGGTTGCCCGTCGGCGTCCCGCGTCGGCGGCGTCAACACGAGTGATGCAAAAAATAATCGTCACGTGATGGTGTCACCATATGACGTCATCATGACGTCACAGATTGCCAAAATATGTAGCGTCATTATGACGTCACATAATGTGACGTCACATGATGACGTATTCACACGTCATGGTCGCTTTGCATTGCCTCCGTGATCGGTCACGGAGGCCGTGCAAAACCGCGTTAGGCGCAGAACGCTTTTGGAGGGGGCCGCGGGAGAATCAGTACATCGACTGACAAGAAGAAGATGGCTTTCGCCTTCTAGTCATCTTTAACGAATGCATGAGGGACCCTGTGCGTTTTTTATTTTAACGTATCTAAACAATGACTTGCGCATCTGCAGCCGATTTTGTGGACGCTGAGCTCGGGGCCGACGATCAAGAGGTCGCATTGGAGGGTTCTGAGATGGCATGGCACGTGGTAAAAGGTAGCGCTTTTACCATCCTGTGGCGGATAAGCATCATATGCCGGCGGGAAGCGCGCGCGAGCCATCGTCTCAGTGCGCGCTGTCTGCTACTCACCGAACATCGCAGGCCCGACGCAGTAACAAAAGTCGTCGTCGCGGAAGTGCTTGTTGCACACAAGACTCGTAGCGGATGGCTACATGCCGGTTCTTAGCTTTACAACCCATGCTTCACGCTGTTTCTTATCCCGCGGTTACCGGTGCAGGCTGACACTGGGCTCGGTTGCGTAAACGCGGCACTGCGGCACCAAGCGGTAGAGCCCCATTTTCGTCGCCTTCGGAGGCAGCCACTCTATTACAATGGTTTCAGTTGAGTAGAAAATGCGAGGAAACTTCCGAATTTGAACAGACCGCAGCGCATGTGGGACTTGAAACTCGTTTTCAAAGCACACGGCAGTGCGCCACAAGCAGCCGACGCGGCCGCTGAGACCACGTGATCCTGCCAAGCACGTCACGCCGACGGTGGCGCCGGCGTTTCCAGTGGTGGGCCTCGAGGCCAATGGGAAAGGTTTCCACCCTCTTTAACAGCGCTTTTATAACAACAGTATACCCGCTGCGTGTTCGTAAGGCAATACGCGCACTAATGTGTGTGCCTTCTGTAATGGGTGGCCGGCTTTAAACTACCAACTTGTTATAGAATTCACATGGTGTGACGCCCGATGGTAATGTACGCTTATACCACGTTTTACTGCGACAAATATATACATCTCGTACTGTGGCGCCTGTACACAGACACGTATGTTTGTGAAGCATTAAACATACTTTGAGTGCCGTTCCAAATATTGGCGTGGCTCTGTCGTAGAACACCTGCTAGCCACGCCGAAGGCCTGGGTTTGATTGCACGTGGGGTACATCTTTATTATTTACATCCATGGTGTTTTATCGGTCACGGACAATGATGATTTTTTGCTCACAACCAAAGACGCTGACGCGGGAATTTCTGCGACACGGGCTGTCCACTGCTATCGCGCTAATATAGAGTTCTGTGAATACATAGCGCCTGTTTTTCGCCCATAATGTATTGCTCGCATAACCTGCCCTTCCACAGTTGTCTCACTCGCGTTTCTGGATACGCACATGCAAAATTCTCGATAAGCGCTCAGTTTATCTGAACAGTTTTCAGGGCAGCATCAGTACTATTTAAAAGTTACTTATCAGTATCGTCTGTCTTGTTTAACAATGAGCTAAAATAGCGAAATGAGCAGGTTATGGACGGTCGACGACCTTGGACGCCGCCAGCATTGTGCTTCATTATTACTTCTTTTTACTTTGATTGTTTGTGCTTGCTGGACGCAAGCTCACGCCAATAAATAACTTCTTTATTTCTGTGAGTTCTTGACTATTTACCGTCACAACCACCTTACAATATGCCTTTCTATACGTCAATATGATTCTAAAACTTAGATTAGGCCACAATGCACGGCATAATTAATGTAGCTGCTGCCATAACAGTAGGCAATTCATAGTGGTCTGGTTTTAACGCCAGAGCGTTAAAGAGCTCGTTTCGCGGAAATCGCGGTGTCAGCGCTGGCGCCGTTGGATGTGAGCGAAAAGTCGGCGTTGTCCGTGAGGAAAATTCGAGATAGAGGGAAAGAATTAAACAATAAAAATCTTTCTAATGAAGTGACAATCGAACTCATGCTTTCTGCGGGGCAGTCAGGTGTTTTACCATGGAGCCACGCCAATGCTTGAAACTGCTTCGCAAAAGAACGCTACAGGAACGTCATGTAGTGGAAGGAGTCTCCATAGCGCATGTACGTTTGCGTGGCAGAATCGTGGAATCTCACCAGGCGTGAGAACATTTGACTTGCGAAAGGAGTGGGTCATTTAAAGCTGTCCACCCATTACAAAGTGTGCAGCTGCGCAGGGGCGCATGGCACATTACGGGCGCGTGGTGGACACTTCGCAACTGTTCTTGCTGTAAGCGTTCTAGGATAGAGCAGTGCTTCATTGCACACTAAATGGTTCACACTTGTAAACTCGACTTGCTGCGCAATCAGCAGGAAAGAAGGAGGGAGACAGGAAATAGCGCAGTCTTTCAACAGCTTTTACTACATGAAGTCATACTGCAACAGTCCTACTGCATGAAGAAGAAACTTGTTCCTACCGAGGTGAGAGCCCTTTTCGGCGCTCTTGAGGCATCGTGGGGACACGCTAAGAGAGTGCAAGGTGATAAAGTCAGAATCCTGGAGACAAGTGCGCTTCTACCTTGACTGGCTCAGGGTTGTACTAAAAGAGGATTGCTGTTGTGATACAGGCCAGCAGCAGTTCGCAAAGCGCAGAAGGAAGGCGAATCAGATGGCTGACTTCCTGTGGCAGAAATTCAGGGCTCGCTTCCCTGCAAGTTCACGAATCATTTCAGTAGGCAACGGTGTTACTTGGGAGACGCAAGCATTCGTGCAGCAGTGGAACACGTCCTGAATAAGGGCCTCAAGTGTAGCTTCCAGCCACGTTCAACGCATCCTGAACTGTTGTCCCATGTGCATCGATTTGGCCAACGTGTGCGAGAGCAGAACCAGCAGAGAGCCATCGGGCATGGAATAGTCTGCCTGATGAGAACGGTGAGTGATCAGCAGGTCCCTTGGCCTCCCTTGAAGTTCGTCGTCGACGTACTTAAGGAAAGGAATTTGATGGTTCTCACCTCGGAAAAAGGGGGCGGCTTCGTGGTTCTGCCTGAAGGGATTCACCAGAGCAAGGCACTAGAAGCAGTGCACAAGAACTACAAGGCGGTGCACTTTTCTCCGAAAAAACGGAATAGTGCGGCTCAAAACTTGCTGGAACACTGTGCTCTTTCCTGCCTCTCTCCTTCTTCCCTGCTGGTTGCACAGGAAGTCGAGTTTACAAGTTCTAGGACAGTTCGAAGCGGCCAATGTTGCGCGCACAAACTTTCATTTTCTTGCGGTATGGTTGAAGGAGACGCGCACGGGGCCCGATTACGCTGTCATGCTCTACTCGTGAAGGCAAAGATCAAGCGTCCTCCAAGTTTCTTTCATGTAGGCTATATAGTTACACCAAGGAATGGGTTAGAACCCTTGTGAGGACGTTTCGGTGTGCGAGAGTGCTATGGCCTTAATAAGCGCCGACTTTATTGTTTGTCTTACGCAAGAATGCTCTTGTAATCTGGCTGAAAATAACCATAATTTGCTGTGATTCATACGCCGAAATTAGAACCGTGCATAACAAAAACTGGACGCAAACAGTGCAAAGAGAATACATGCAACAGAAACAAGGCAGGAAAATTATTGATCGCGAATGAACCCACGGAGACACCTTAGTATGTTACAGTCCTCACAAAAATCTGCTTGGCATATCAATGCCTTTACTTTACCTTAGCTTGTATATGCAATACCCCCTTTTTGTTTTATTCATTAATACTTCACGTGCTGAAACATTTGCATGTGATTCATTCACCTAATCACATGACACTCAGGTGGGCTTCCACGGATTTTGCTGTGAATGAAATATATGCAGATACGGCAGCAAGCCTTCTGCGTGGACTGGTTGCTTCCCCTTGTTTTCTTAGTACCACTGTCCTTAGGCATTCGAACAGCACAGTAATGATAGTACCGCTGTGTTTGCTAGCTCGTTCCATTGTTTCAGGAACCCATCGCATATCGCCCTTTATTGGCGCAATATCTGCTCCGAGGTTGTGGACTGGGAATTTCCCGATAGGGTTATCATGCACTACAAAAGCATTCGTCAGAAAAGACCGCATGCACTTGTGGGAACGTGAACGGCAACATGAAGCTCTACATTCTTCTAGCGCTCGTCAGTACTGCACTGGGTATGTGTTGCAAAAAATTTCATTGGCGCTTCATGTAATAGATGCAGAGCACTGTGTTTATACGTCTGAGCTAATGTTTTTTCTCTTTGTTTGCGAACCCGAACTTTCGCTGCACTTAATACACGTATGAAAAGAGTCCCTCTCGCCAAATATTAGGAAAGGTTCACGTGTATATGTACATGATTATCATGAAAGCTGGTGTTAAGTTTATTTGTCGATATGCATTCCAGCAGTTTCTGGCCGACTCATTCAGTCTGGCGGATCCGTCGTGCAGGTGAAGTGGCGCGAGCCAATGGGGCCCTCAACTAAGGGCTCCACCCAACGAGGAAGAGCTCTTATTCTTGTATGAATAAAAGCTTCTGTCTTTCTTTCTCTCTGCCTATATATACTACTAAAGCGCGATGGCGATCTAGAATGCATACTACGTTTACCTATTTATCAAGAAGTGTGAGCAAATATTGGTTACCGTTGTCACTACTTTTTCTTAAAAAAGAGCATCAAGTAAAAACATATTGTTATATTTTATGTCGTGTGCGCCTTAATTTGCTACGAGAGCAAGCGCAAACAATGTAAAGTGTTTCCAGATCTGGTTAGCATGCATGCGTAATAAATTTTGCATTGCCCCGAGCAGGTGATGCTTCTGTTAAATGTTAGAATTTAAGAAATATGACATTGTGTAATGCCGTGCCCTTTATAATACCACGAGATACGTTTTAATTTGTTTTAGGAAAGCATCAGCGCGATGTGCTTTGTTTTTACGAAGGAAAGAATTCAACGCTAAAACGTCATAATTTTTTAAATTATAGTAGTGCTCTACGTTTCCGTTTGCAGCCTGAAAACACAAGCATTTAGCTTATTTAAGCATCGCCATTCAACAATTTTAGTGCTTCTAAGCTTAAACAAGCGGTGTCACAGGATTCCACGAGCTAATTTCAATATGTATCGCGTTCAAACAATACGCATTTTATCTGCGAGGCCATAGTCTTTCTTTATTGTAACGAACGTCATAGACTCTTGCTGACATATTATTTTGCGACACATCTACCTTCATCTTACCACTGTTGTTTGCCAATGCACGAAAAGCTGGCCTTAGGCTTCAGCCGAGTGAGCTTAATAGAGAATAGCACAGGACCACGCCGCAGCAAGCTCGCGACGGCTGTGTTGTCTCCAGGATTCTCCTATCCTCCTGGCGCACTTCAACTAGCACAAGGGTTGCCATAAATGAGCGCTTTTGCATTTCTCGTCCATTGAAATGTCATCACCATGGCAGCGTTTCACACTACGACCGACAAGATCTGGCGCATAACGCCATAATAATTAGGTAAATGCCAAGGATCACATTGCAGCTCATTGGATCTTTTCAGCCGCTTCCTATGTGACGGCCAAATGTAATTTTATCTTTATAGTGGTCACCTTACAGAATAATTTACCACGTATGTATATATAACCGAAAATTGAAGCTAACGAGAGGAATAGAATATTACTCATCAGCATCATCATCAGCCCGACACACCCGCAGCAGTGCAAAGGCCTCTTCCATGTTCCGCCAATCAAACGGTGCTGTGCAATCAACCCGGTTGTGGACATGCAATGCAATGTCAATAGAATATTATGCGCTTGCAAACTTCGCATCGCCGATGCCCGTACAAGGCCTATTTTTCGAAGGTTCTTCCAGAAACGTGACAGCGCTAGTTTAAATCTTAAATGTAGTACAATAAGCAGGTCCTAACGTTGCAGCGAGTGCCCCACAAGCTTTCGTGTGTAGCGACACCACAGACACATGCAAACGGGTGCCAGTACTCAGTCCTACGCCTGCGCGACTGACCTCATGTGGGGTGTTTTGGTCTTTAGGATGCAGTGGCAGAGACAAGACACCCTCTGGCCATGGCGTGATGTAGAGGGTACTCATGGTTTTGCGTCCCATCTTTTGCGAGTTCTTTTTTTGCAGGGAGATTAGCAAACGTAGTTCCACATGCCTCCGCATGCTTGAAAGATATTCAATCTGTTTGAAGAATTTTTTTTAAAATCCAAGAAAGGCACAAGTTCAGAAGCAGGTGGAAGTTTGAAGGGATGAAAAATTCGTCAAGACGTGAAATTTGCGTCGCGGGAGACGACGTTTCGACAAGCGGAGTTCTCTTCTTCAAGGCTGCAAATGCTTTCAGTTGCAGCGTTGAAGAAGGCAAGTCCGCTTGTCGAAACGTTGGCTCGGACGACGCCCCGTGCCCACGCATTGTGGGTAAGAATTTGATGACGTAGGTGACAGGCATGTCAAACAGTTCAAATCGGGACCTGTACAAACGCGCTCATCATGCGGTCATACCCTCCTGTGCCAATTTTGGTATACGCCATGTCAAGGAGGCGACCACCACGAGAGCGCCCGGACGCAGGCGGCTATTTAGATAGATAGATAGATAGATAGATAGATAGATAGATAGATAGATAGATAGATAGATAGATAGATAGATAGATAGATAGATAGATAGATAGATAGATAGATAGATAGATAGATAGATAGATAGATAGATAGATAGATAGATAGATAGATAGATAGATAGATAGATAGATAGATAGATAGATAGATAGGTAGGTAGATAGATAGATAGATAGATAGATAGATAGATAGATAGATAGATAGATAGATAGATAGATAGTCGAACTATGCAGAAAGCGTCCTTCTTCGTCACTATGCGATCCTATCACCCTAACGCGAGTACGCAGTGATGCATCCCGACATAATTGTTCGTCCGTCAAAAATACACCATGTCTCTCAATTTCCATGTCATTTGTAGTTTAAAGTAGGCAAAGCTAGTGATAGCTACATCTCTCTTGCTCGTCGCCAAAGGTTCAATGAAACAATCGGCGCGAGATATGAAGCAACTAAAATGGCGAAAGGCGACCGCCTGCTGGAAGTTTGCAACAGCGGCACTATGAAAAGTTCTGCAAACATGATGCCTTCGGCGAAATAGCATTCACATGCACATAACACTGCTTCACCAACGCCATATGGACAGGTGTTTCTGAATGCGAACGTCTTGATTGCTGGAACGAGCAACATGTTATAAGTGTTGATCACGCTGTAATTATGGAGAGGAAAATGTGGTCACTACTGAGCACGCAGTACAAATAATGCAGTGTAGCATTTCGCAAGACTGATGGTTAGGTTTTCAAGTTGATCAAGGGAGAGGGTGGTGGTACGGCCGGCACACATGTAAGGTATACAAATATGTATGGCGCAGTGTATTGTTTCGATCGTGATTTCAAGGTTGGTAAAATGTATAGTAGAACATTATATTATAAGTCTTGACACTGCTGCCCACTCCATGGTATCTCCTGTTCTTGCTTGAAACTGCTGCAGGAAAAGCTAATCATTTTAAAAAGAGATGGTGTGCAAACACGGAAACAAGAAAGAAGTCAGGAGACAAGAGAGAAATCAGGACACCACAAACGCTGTTTGTGGTGTCCTGATTTCTCTCTTGTGTACGTGTTTGCACACCCTGTCTTTTTAGAATTCATACTTATCAACTAGCTTAGCTGTCTGTTATTCTAAAAAAAAGCTATGTCCGGCTAGAACGCCCGCATGTAGTTCAAGTGTGAAAGCTACGTCTAGTGTTCTCGAAGCTACCGTGGTCAAACCGGCTGTACGAAATATTGCGTTGAGAAGCCTCAGTGTCTCTGCTGTGATGGCGACCATCCACTGTATTCGCGATGCTGTGGAGCCTGGAAAGAAAAGGACCACATCGCTTGCAGTGGGGCAACAACATCTGATGCAAAGAAGCACGTTCAAAATATTCAGCATTTCGGAGCCCATGCAGCCCGTCAGTGGGCAGTCCAGCACAGTCCCGGCCACTAGCCCAGCGCATGCTTAGTCAGTCATCGGCTATGGCGCTGGCTGCTGGGGTGTAGCTAGCTGCATCCGTCCACCCATTGTATGTACACCATACAACGGGACTCGTCTGACCAGGCGATGTCTTAACCACGTAATAGCAGCATGCCCGCTCCTTCTAAGAAAAAACGGATACAAAAGCCGTAATTTTGGTGCTCACAGATTGTTGCCGCTTTCTCGAGCGCTTCATAAACGTTATTATTATTATTATTATTATTATTATTATTATTATTATTATTATTAATATTATTATTATTATTTGTACATTTTATCGGCACAATTAACATCAATCCGCTTCAAAACAATGGCACGGCAGACTCCGATGCAATTAGTAAGAGGGGCTCTCACAGGTCTTTTTTTTTGTTTTGTTTTTTGAGCGCCGAAGAATGTCTACTGCATAAACCTTAAAGTTTGCTGATCGTTCTTCGCAGCTGCTTCCGGCATCCCCGAGCGATGTAAGCTGCCCGCGCACCCGGGATTCTGCAGAATGCCGTGGCTGAGATGGTGGTACAACATGGAGACAGGACAGTGCGAAGAGTTCTTCTTCGGCGGTTGCGCCGGGAACGCGAACAATTTCGAAACTAAAGAGCTGTGCGAAAAGACTTGCTCCGAACATAAAGGTGAGTTCATCTTCGCTCATGGCAGCGTGATATCAAGCTTCTATTGGAGCAATTTTGGAAAGGCGTTGATAAGGCTGCACTGAAGCCGACTCCCAGTCACTGGTACCCGTGCACGAGTACAGGAGGTGCCTGGTACCACCGCCACCTTCCGGCATTCATCACTCCTAATGACAGGCAGAAAGGCAGATGTGATGCAAGCGTGTCTTGCATACTTGGACTATGTAATAAGGAAAAACAGGAGAGACAGCCACGTCTTTGCTTCATTTCTAAATAATGTACGTAAACAAACACGCGGCGAAGCTATGGAAACGGAAAGAAACAAAATTACAAGAAATAGTGCATCGGTTTGTATTTGTGATCCAGCGTTTCGTTTGATTTGCAAAACAATCTAGTTTCTAGGTTAACAGTGGAAAAAAATAGAACATGCGAAGTGCCGATGGTGCAAACGGAACCTACGCCTTGCAAAACAAATGCAGTTGTTACCCGGTCTATTTGCATAATTCTATTTTCACAAATGATATGCAACCAAATGTATCTCGTGATGCCCCATAGCGAGTACCCAGTTTACCGCACGAGGAACGTATTGACAATAACTAAATGAATATTGTAAGGCAGGATGCCCGGAAAGGTTTCGTGTCATAATGCAACTCACCCAACAACTCATTTTTAACACGAAAGGGTTTTATGCCAGGGTCCACCATGGTTCCACACACGCATTTCGGTCACGGATATGACGTCGTAAAATATTAAGACTAACATATGGCAAACAGAAAAATAGAAAGAAAAGTTCCGTCACCGGGAGTCGAACTTACGACCCCTCGAAACCTAGCGCGCAGCGAGAAACGACTCCCCCACAGGCGGCCCGTTTTTCGTCATACTAACGGCATGCTATTTATATGCACCTTTTGCCGGTGGCGGTACTGAGAGATCGGGGTACATCAGCGTGTTTTCGTTATCACTAGCGAGATGGCGCTAAGGGCTCGAAGAGCGTAGAGTCACTGGAAAATTTCAGAGTACCGCAAAGGTAGGCTGCACGCGGGCAACATTGGGCGGCGGTGGCCATATCCCTTCCGGACCGTCCGGGGCGTTGGTAACATGTGTTGAGAAGTGACCGATCTTTTCGCCTCGATGCCGTGTTAAGCTCGGCGTAACTGCAATATGTGTGTGTGTGTTTCTTCAAAAGGGTATCAGAAGTGATTTCGAGTCATCGACAGTCATGAATCGACTGCGCGGTAAGCGGTGTAGCTAATGAAACGTGCGGCGAATATTGCCATGTGCTCGCGAACTCTCTTCGTGGCTTCATCGGTGTCTTTTCGTTTCACGGCCGAGTGTGTTCGCAAGATCCGGAGCTGTATAGTTGCATTAGCGTAATGACCGTACGAGATGCCCTTTACTTCGACACTTGGTGAATGTTGACTGTTTGCGCTAGCTTTGCAGTCGGTGTTCAGGTTCACTTCATAGAGCATTCGAGAACATTATCGAACATCGAGAACGTTCAGCAATGCGTCCTTCGACTGATCGCTGATGCATACCTTACTTGCGCACCATGCTTGCTGTTCAGCTGGGTGTTATCTGTATTAGAAGCGGTGTGTGTACAGTAAGTGGAAGTTGTGCGTGAAGTATTTGTCTCGGTTCGGAACGCCAGCAGCCGAACGCACGGGCGAATCGACGTGCGGTAGGTAAGGTGCATCTTATTTTGCGAATACGTTGTCATTTCTTAACAGATACGTAGAAAATAGGCCATCAAAATGATTGACGTCACTACTCAGTTGTTTCATTTCCTATTTTTGTCTCCTTAATATTCCCAACGTTACAGTGCATTTGCAAATATTTTGCTGTGTTCCGACAAAGTTTTTTTTTTTTTGCGTTGCCAGCGCGTAAAGAGCTAGGGTTCGGTTTCTGCACTGCTTTTAATTTCAACTTTTTTTTTCGTAATGCACTCTTGTTAAAACTTCCTCGGCGCAGTGCTTTATGTTATTTTGATCAGAAATAGCACATGCCGAAAATTTTCGACGCGCGTGCTACTGCAACACAGTATGTATGTAGATCTAGGGCTCGCATGAAATCGATTACCTCAATGCGTGGAAAGATGGACCGATTTTTTTTTTTTTTTTTTGCTGTGACAATTTCTCGCCCACTCAACAGTATTGTAAGGGTACGCTCGGCGCAATGCAGCATTAGCAACAATATCTTTTTTGAAAAAAAAATACGCTTAATAACATTGCCTTAAGGGGCTGATATACTCCAGCGTAACGTCGACGCGCGCGCACGCTCGGCACAGTGACGCTACGCTAACAAACGCGCAGCACTCTATAGGCCAACGTGCGATGCGACTGACGCGCCCAGCGTCCGTCAACGCGCCCCGGCTGCAGCCGGCGCGAAATGCGACATGCTGCATTCCACGCCGGCGACATTATCCAGACTAAACTGCGTCTGTGTCTCTACGTGAAGAAGGGACGCCGAGTGCGCTCAACTGCGCATGCGTCAAGGCAACGTAGTGCGTCGCGCAAGTGGGAGTATAGAGTGCTCTGTTTTCGCGTCAACGTAACGTGACGAACCTTGCGTCGCCAGCTCCCGCCGCCGCGGGCTGACGCGAACGCACGTCGGAGTATAACAGAGCCTTTATACCAAGTTTATCAACAGAGTTCCACGCTTCAGTTTTGCGCAGTGGCAAATGATCATGCGACAATTGCCTTCAAAGTATACAGTAAACAGTTATTATTTTAATAAGTCTTCGATTTCGCTCTCGTGCGTGACACGCTTAAAACTCGAAATGCATGCACAATCTGTTCAACAGATCGAGGTATAAATTACAGCCGAGCAAATAGAAAGGTATGTAGTATGTAGTTTCCAATATCGCTGAACATAGCGAACCGAAAAGGTGAAGTATCCTGTTGCATGAGAGCTTTTCCAGCAAAGTTTGTGTAGTTCACTGCAGAAAGGAGTGTTCTTCGTGGGGGGCGAAATCATTCCGCGACCGACTATGCAGCCACGTACAACGACGCTCTTTGACGTTAATGTTTCCCAGACGGAATGCAAAAATATACGAAATTCCCGGAGTAGCTCACCAGCAACGTTCGGTTACTGGCGAGCTACTCTCTGGCATCTGCATGACGCGTTTAAAAAAGCGACGAAATACTTCTAGGGACCGTGGTACTGCTAAATATCCGGCTGCGCTCTGCATTCAACGCGCCTGCACCCAAAGCGCTTGGAAGGGATATGGCGGCGAGAGGTCACGTGATGCGAGTAAGCCAATCGCGTCGGCGGCGGCGAGCGGAAAACAGATGCGATACTCTGAAATTTTTCTAGTGATTCTAGAAGAGCGCGCTTTAAAGGTTGTCGCCCCACGAGTTGGGAAGAACGTGTGCCTCTACAGGGTGTGGTCGCTCGTGCGAGCGCGCGCGCTTATCTTGTACGTCTTGCGCCCTCACCGCAAATTTGCGTTGAAGTTACAGAGAGCACAAAGGTCACTTCACTCGCTGCAGTGGCTGCTTTTGCGAAAAGAGCGCGCTGCTCACGAACAAATAGGTCACAACTGTGACAGTTCGCGCTCATCCTGTGTATACTTGTGCATTCGTTTCGTGCGTCCTCTGTATTTGACCAGCGCGCTTTAACTGTCGAGCTGTGACAGTTAGTTCGCGCTCATCCTGTGTATGTTTGTTCCGAGCGTCCTTTCTGCTTGAGCAGAGCGTTGCAAGTTTCGAGCTACTTGCCGTTCTTCGCGTGACATTACAACTTCTTGCCATAGCATTCATTCCTTCGCCCTCGGGGCGAAACAATGCACAACAAACGCTCAACTACGTCTGTGAAGACACGTTTTACTTTCGTGTTATACCTATTCCTATGAAAGAGGGATCAGCCATGTTTTTTTTTTTCAAAGGCTTCTTGATCGCCAGATTTTAGACAATATCAAATGGGCTAGAAAAATAGCATGCGCAATAATACGAGGCAATGTCAATGTGTTCAGGCTACACAAATGCGTTACACGCAAAAATTAAGATTGCTAGGGAAACAAATCACAGCTCATCAAAGCAAATACAATGTCTACCGTTTTCAAGGATTGCATTTGGGGCCAAAAATAAAGTGGTCAGAAACGAAACGTTCATGGTTTGCTGTGATATCCAATTAGAAAAAAGTCAATGGACGCGTCCGAACTAGCTCTTGATATGCACCGGGAACGAGCGTGGCACTATGTAACAATTTTGTTAAGGAAATAATATGTAACATCTTCTTGCTTTAGAGTTTTTAGTGTACGTCAGTGCGCAGTAGGTGCACAGTGGAATACTTTAGACTCGTCCTACTATCGATGTGCGCGTCTGGGGCTCTGGCATGCTATGTATGAAAGTTATGTATATTAGTAGTGCCTGTGAAATGCAGGTAGTCTCAGCGGTATTGACGTTCCAGCATTCTTATATCTGACGACATCAATTGTCTATCAGTTTGCGCTCCGCAGATGTGGTAAAGGGGAACGTTGAGAAAAAATACAGTATTCAGTCTCAGAACGCGACCAACAGTTCATGCATACGTCGTCCAATATTGCTGAGATATTTGTCGGAGACAGCATGTCGCAAGCTATTGCCCTTTTTTCTTTTCTTTTAACTTCAGCTGTTCTGACACCACTGCAACCTGTTCTGGCCTTCCGTGGAATGACCAAGAAGGTGTTCCCTGGTAAGCCTTTCTCTATGCGGCTTCTATGCCAGCGCTCCTTCTGTTGTGAAGTGTACTTCATGAAAAGTGTACCTACTTCACAAGAACTCAATAATTAATTCCGCAGGCAAAAAGGCTAAGTTTATGCGTATATTCGTGCTTATCGGGCATTCTCCGGCATTATCTGTGCGTCATTCAAAGTGGGGAGCAAGGCAACGGCCAGTACATTTCATTATCAGCATAACACGCACCGCAATGTACCCGGGATAACTGACATCTGGAGCTTTACACGAAGGCATCAGTGAAGGATAAGCTGTTGCATTCAAGCGTGAAGTGTGAATGGTGTGACTTAGAAGGTAAGCTGTTTCGGCTAGTAGGTACTACATGGCGTAATCTATGCGCCATTGAAACAGGGATGTAAGGGAAATGGCCGGTATTGAACATTGTTCATTTGCACACAAAAAAAAATTCCCGGCGGGAGGCATGGAGCATAGGCCAAAAAGCCTGGTGAGGTCTTGAACTCCTGGTAATTAATACGGTGGGGATCAGTGACATTACGTAGTACACATTTTATTTGTATGAGATATTTGCTTGGTTTTACCTACTATCATATGCATGTATTTTTATACACATACGTTCAAAATGATCTATAGATTCAGGATAAGTTCTACATACATTGTGCACTAAAAAGCATATTATTGGAACCAACGAATTCTGTTTTAGTAGCGTGGTTAACAGCAAGGAAAACAAACTAAATATACAAGTACTGTATAAGGCAAATGCCTATGGATCTACTATTACATTAGTCGACAGGAGAAACGATTTATAATGGCATTTAAATGGTTTAGCTTTCAGCGTAAAATCAACATTCGATTCATGAAGGTTTAGCAATTGTACAATCTTATATTCAATAGCCTGCTTGATATACTTCGTGAATGTTTTCTTGGTTTTCCGGACAAAATTCTTTAAGCAATACTTTATTGATACAGTACATGGGAAGTAGTCCTGTAGTTTGTGAATGTGTTGCATCAGCTTCATGTAATATACATGCCGAACAGATAGCATTTCATGTTTAAAAAAAACGCTGCTGAGTGTTCATGTCCTTGGGATGAGCTTTATATTTTTATATTTTACGGAGCACGCGGTTTTGCAAGAATATTATTATATCATAATTGGCCTTAGTTGTTCCCTATACCAGCATTCCGGAATGTATAGAAGTTTGGAGTAAAACAAGCTGTAATAGAGTCATTCAGGTAACCATGAGGGGAGGAGCACCCTTCAGATTGAGCTAAATCTGCCAAGAGAATATATACATGCGGTGTCCTTGACAAGTGGTCGTGAAAACAGACTCCCAGGAGTTGTGTGCCGGCTTCTTCGAGTCGCTCATCGTTAAACGAAACGACTGTATGATCACTGATGCGCTTCTTCATAGGTCTGAACATAATAAATGTGTTTTTTTGTGCGTTTAGTTTTAATTTGTTTCCTTGTTAGGCAACCTGAAAGTTTCGAGAGGTATAGACTTGTTGACGCTTCTACTTGCTGAATGATGGCGAATGTGGAAAATACACTTCTGTTGTCAGCGAACATTTCAGTTTTGGGTGTACACTGAACCTCTGTAGTATCAGTCAGACATCAGAGAAAAAACACGGGGCTTAAAATGGACCCTCCGGAACTCCTATTATGTCCTGGGACTTTTCACTGTCTATGCTAACAGATTCATACCTTGAAGCTCAGTAGCTTTTAAATAAGTCAGACACTACTCGACGAATTCATAGCGGCTTAATTTCAACAGTAAATTATTATGGTCAACAGAATCGAACGCTTTACGCAAGTCAAGGAAGACACCTAACGTGAACATTTACTTTCAATATTTTTTTAATATGCGGATTCTTACGTTAACCAGCACCTCTTCCGTGGATTTATTTTTGCGAAAGTCATATTGATGCGGTGATAAGATATTGTATTTACCAAGATATTTCGGGAGGCGCGCATTTATACATTAAAAAAAATTCTTTGAGAAGACGGGTGACACAAATGTCGGACGATAATTAGTTAATTCACTAGTGTTGCCGCCTTTGTGAATGGCTGTAACATTGGCCGCCTTAAATTTTGTTGGGAAGCTTTCAGTCAGAAAAAGTATAATGTTAAGATTATGCTAATACTGGGCTAAGAGTAGATGCGACAGCCCTAAATGGAGCCACTTTGCGTCATCATAACCACTCGCAACGTTTGTCCTTAGTTATTTTACTATGTATCTGTGCACTTCGGGTCATACTTCGCGTAGTGTGAGAGAGTTCATGAAATTATTTGCCTCATTTTCATATTGCGTTGTGCCTTCATCACTAACAGCCACATTTACAAAGTATTTGTTCATTGCGTTAGCCAGTTCCATGCCCTCTAAAATGACCTCGTTGGCCTTTATTTCTTTAGGTGTATTAGATGTTGCTGTTGCCTCAGTTAAGGAATTAACTTTATTCTATATTTTTGCCGGTTCTTATATTATGCGTGAGAAGATGGCTTCATAATGGCCAAGTTTAGCCTATCTAGTCTCACTATTTAGCTTGCTCCAAATTGCTTCAATGAACGCAGTATTGCAATATGTCCAGTAGCAAGAAATCTGTGACAAAGCGTGTTTTTCTCTTGATTCGTTTCAAGAGGTCGCTTATCCAGATATTCCTGTTCTTACCCTTTCGCGTTACGATCTGTTGTATCGGGAAATCAATATTGTAGCACTCAATGAAGATAACTAGGAAAGTACCATAAGCGCTCTCAGGATTGCTTTACTCATACGCATATGACCCGTCAGCACATGCTCTTTGCGATGCCTGTCTTGGCGAGGAGACGCTACACCACATCCTGTGCGACTGTCCGGTATATAACGTTCAAAGACAGTCACTCGCGTCCGTTCTAGCACACCTTGACAGTAGAAAAATGTCTGTTGAAACTATTCTTGCGTGTCGTCAACAGAAGACATCGCAGCTGAAGGCAACGGAGGCATTGCTGAGGCTTTTAAGGGAGACGAACTTGGACAAGCGGCTGTGAAAGTAATGTTGCGTACAACGCAGGAGTGACCGAATGTCACTGAGTCTGTGTGTGCTGTGTCGTGTGCTATCTCTCTCTTTCCTCTCCATCTTTAAACCTACCCCACCCTGTTCCCATCTGTAGGGTAGCAGACCGGTTTTCCTAAACTGGTTAACCTCCCTGCATTTCCTTCTCTAACATTTCTTCTCTTCTTCATATAATTCGGCAAGCTTAAAGGGGCCCTGCAACACTTTTCGAGCATGCTCAAAAAGCGCTGCCGATCGGTAGTCGAGGCTCCCGAGAACACGCGAGCCAAATATTATAGCGATGCGCACGGCCTGGAATTTACAATAAATTCTCAAAGTCAGCTGAAAATCGCTCCCTCTTCTCTCGACAAATGATGTATTAGTCCGCAAAATATGACGCGATTGTCGGCAGTTCCACCATTGGCTGATGTTATGATCACGATAACACCCTCATTATTACTTTCGTTGTTAATTTTGAGTTCAATAAGTAGATAATATGTATGTTTATATTATGTTATCGCGTTAAAAACACCGAACAAACATTAATATTAGCACTTCCGGTCTCACCGACAGCTCGTCTGCTCGTAGTTGCGTGGTTCCGTTTTCTTCGCCATGCGCAGTGCCGAAAACGTGAATATTTCTGTGCTTTTGACCATCGCCGGTTGCCGTTGAGAGTGGCAGCCGTTCGAGTGTTGCCTCGTCAGCTGAGAACTGCATCGTCGGCACGTTCTCACGGCCGACCGAGGCACGGGCGCAGCGTGTCTCCGATAACAATGCTGGCGTCCGGTAATGGCGGCGCTTCGGGGTCGTCTGCCAGTGCCGTCTTACGAGGCGGTCTATCGGAGTGTGGGCCGAAACCGATCTCAGCTGTCATTCGTTCCAAACGAGCGCGCAGGTTTGCTTCCATGGTTGGCAGAGCGATGAAAACACTACGGCGTTCGAGGTGCACACCCAACATTACCAAACCGACGCGCAGTTTTCAAGCACGCGCGATACACAGTGCGATCGACTCCGCTCGACGAGAACGACGCAAGCCGACCGGAAGTGGCGGCACAGACCACGTGGTTGCGCCCAGACGTCAGAGAGAAAAAAATGAAGACAAAAACTCTGCCGGCGCTCTTGGGCGGAGCCTCGCTCCTCTGCGCTCCCTCCGTCGACTCGCTGCCTAGATTTCCGCGCGCTCGCGGCGTTGAGTTGAGGGAGAAAGCTGCGGAACGTGATCTCTATAATTTGGTAACACCACTTAGACTTGACGGATTCGAAAAATTTTTGCGGCATATGACTCGTGGAGAGTCATACGTCAATAATGAGACTATTCCAATATAACTAAGAAAGGTGTTGCAGGGCCCCTTTAAGCAGTGATTTTTCATTCATACGTCCACCGCGCCAGATTTGGGTCTTCATCATTTCGCGGCAGGTTTAGTGTAGAAATCTAAATTTGTAGAGGGTCACTTAGGATTAAACACAATACGCCCGCAGTGCCTTCGCATCTATTAAATGCGGAGCATTTCTTAGCGAACCTTTGGCACTTTCAGTGTTTCTATCTATCTATCTATCTATCTATCTATCTATCTATCTATCTATCTATCTATCTATCTATCTATCTATCTATCTATCTATCTATCTATCTATCTATCTATCTATCTATCTATCTATCTATCTATCTATCTATCTATCTATCTATCTATCTATCTATCCGCATGTGTCTGTGTGCTCTCATGATCGGCTCCTTTACTTGGTGTAGACCAAATTGGCGTGGGAGGGTAAGATGATTTGACGAATATGACTGTCAGGTCAAGATATGAATCAGGTGAAAATTCTGCCGCGTACGCCGTCACACCCTTTGCTCCAGACACGTGTAGCACATAACCGTTTACCATGAGCCACGGTGTACGGGTATGCGCCACAGGTGAATGACCATGGAATGGCGACAACAGACATTGGTAAATAAATGCGAGGGTGTTATAAAAAACCGACATCGGCAGCGTTGACCCGGTGAATGGAAATATTAGGATCACAGCAGGAATCAAACCCAAGCATTCTGCGTGGCAGCCAGGTATCTTACCACAGAAGCACGCCAGGTCAATGAACTGGTTTGGAAAAAAACGCCAGGCCTGCGCGGAAAGCGCAGCACAGTCACAGCAAAAGCTGGAAGAGCGGCATTTCTAGAGCCCGTTGTATACTCTCTTGGGGCAACTAATACAAGTACACTAGCAAGGTACCCACTACGCTATAAATCACAATATTTGTGAAGTTGGGAAGCACCTACAACGCCATTGTTCATCATTGTGCGCAGAAGCGAGGTTCCAGCTACACATATGTAAGGCATTATGTCCACTTTGTTTACCTGACTACTGATGACGATGAAGAATTGTGGCTCAGCCCTTGTAATGTTTTGGAAGCTTTAAAGGGCTCACCAGTTACGTAATTCGCATTATGTGACGCCCGGTCGCCATTTCACTCTCTAACCATGCAATATAACATACGTTGACGTGAGAAAGAGAGACAGAGAGAGGAGAGAAGAACTTTATTGAGACCCTGAGGAAATGGATGATGGGCTTATGGGTTTCCTTGGCAACCGATGCAAGTGCACTTGCGAGGAACCCACTACGCTATAACTCATCATAATTTCTGTGAAGTAGGAAAACAGCCACTATGCCATTTTTCGTCATTCAACGGAGAGCCGTGGTACCCGCTAAAAACATGTAAGGCATTATGCGCACTTTGTGGGTGTTGTGCCTGATGACGATGAAGAATTATGGAAGAGCCCTTTGTAATAGGTTTGAAGCATCCAACAGCCCACTCGTTGCGCAATTCGCATTGTGTGACGCCTGGTTACAGAATTCGCGTTGTGTGGTGCATGGTTGTTATTTCACTCTTCTACCACACTAAATTAGATATGTTAATGTGGTTCCTTCTGGACATGAAGCCTGTATAGCGTCTTCTTGCAAGGCAGTTCCAAGCACCGGCATGGCTCTGAGGTGCAACACTGGGCTCCCACACAGAGGGCCCAGGTTCGAACCCAGTTCCATACTGTAAATTTTTTCGTTTTTTTTTATTTCGAGCGATAGTGGTTACGGACACCGGCGGCGGCGGCGGCGGTGGACAACTACGGCGCCAAAAACGGCCGTTGAAATGATCTCATAACAGCTTTCACTGTAAAACAGCCCATGCAGCCGTAATGGCGGTGCAACGTCAATTGTGCTTGTGGTGCTGGCTATCTAATTTTAGATGAAAACAATAAACGCCAGTAGGGTACGGATTTGGGCTGGTTGGTGCATGACTTCACGTAGAAAACAGCGCTACGAGACGGGACAAAGAAAGGGCACAAACATGGCGCTGACTATCAACCAAATGTGCTTTTATTCCACCAGTCCGCATATTTATACATCACCATGACTAACGAAAGCATAACAAAAAACCAGAAAAAGCCGGTCAGCCTGCGCAAAGGCAAGAAAATTTTAACTCGACAGAAATGCTATCTCCTTCGGAAGCAGTGAAATCGAGGGGAGGCTAACACATGCCTCGCCGCCTTTACAAATGTGATACGCTTCAGAAACGAGACGCGCACGTTCGTCATAGTACTTTGATAGGAAATTCGTATCTTTAAAAGATGGCTGGCAGCCGCATTCATTGCAATGAATGGATAGTTGACTGTCTTTTGCTTGTTTAGAGACCTTGTTCACGTGCTCGCGCAAGCGGTCATTAGCACACCGGCCAGTTTGACCAACATAGTAACGCCCGCAGGAAAGAGGAATCTTGTACACAACAGAATCGCAACATTCAACAAACTTTTGCCGGTGCTTCTTACTACATCTTTCCGTCTAAACAGAGAAACCAAGACGGAAAACAGAGAAACCAAGACGGAAAGATGTAGTAAGAAGCACCGGCAAAAGTTTGTTGAATGTTGCGATTCTGTTGTGTACAAGATTCCTCTTTCCTGCGGGCGTTACTATGTTGGTCAAACTGGCCGGTGTGCTAATGACCGCTTGCGCGAGCACGTGAACAAGGTCTCTAAACAAGCAAAAGACAGTCAACTATCCATTCATTGCAATGAATGCGGCTGCCAGCCATCTTTTAAAGATACGAATTTCCTATCAAAGTACTATGACGAACGTGCGCGTCTCGTTTCTGAAGCGTATCACATTTGTAAAGGCGGCGAGGCATGTGTTAGCCTCCCCTCGATTTCACTGCTTCCGAAGGAGATAGCATTTCTGTCGAGTTAAAATTTTCTTGCCTTTGCGCAGGCTGACCGGTTTTTTCTGGTTTTTTGTTATGCTTTCGTTAGTCATGGTGATGTATAAATATGCGGACTGGTGGAATAAAAGCACATTTGGTTGATAGTCAGCGCCGTGTTTGTGCCCTTTCTTTGTCCCGTCTCGTAGCGCTGTTTTCTACGTGAAATAAACGCCACATATGTACTCATACGATAGAGGCGTCATGTCAGGTTAACGTCTGTGGCTGCAGTGTTGGCTCCGCTTTTATAGCAGTCTAATAAAGCTTACATTCGTATTCTTATGATTCAGCAAGCTATATTGAAGCGTTGCTCTTCCCCAGAGGAATACATTAACGAAAGTTACGGATGAAATTCACATACTTGCACCGTAAAGTACACTTAGTTTCGATAATATTGACGCATGTGCACTAACGTGAGTGCTGACGTTACGTCACATCGTAAATTACCCTTTAAACGCCAGTGTTGTCGACGTGCCTGGTAAGCCCACGATGTTCACACAGCTACTACACTTACAGAAACACGTTGAGCCGTCTCGTAACGCTTCGCTCCAAGCCATAAATACAACATAAAAGTACTTGCTGACTGCTTCGCATGAAACCGATTTTCACAATTCGTGGGATATGCCAAATTTTTTTAGGCTTATTATACAAGCGGCAAGTGACGTGGTGCTATTGTGAGTAACACGCGTAGGATCTATAAGGGCATTTTGGCACCGATATTAAATCAAGTACATACAAGTCTTCACTCATCATATTGATATTCACATCACCCATGATAGAGTATGTTTTTTTATCTCATTGGAACGATGCAAGAGGTGTTCCAAATGAGTGAGAAAATGCCGCTTATAACCAGTTGCAGGTCTATGCACCTCAGCAAGTAAAAAAGAATTTGTTTCTATCGACATGCATTCTGTATCGCCGTTACTCCCAGATAGTTCATCAAACATTTGAAAACAATATTGCTGGCGGAGATACATAGACAGCCGTCGACCTCTGCCTACGCGATCCATGCGTGCTACATCTCCTTTAGTGAATTCGGGAGACATATCACTTTTACACAGCTATGTATCTGTAAACAATATTGCATCAATGACCGCGTGAAGAGAACAGAACTCATTAGTACATTAAATGCTTCGTGCTTGTGCCAAACACTTCTTATATTTAGATGTAGTGTAGTAAAGGAGGCGCCACTAATTATTGGTATTGTTGCTTCTATAGTCGACACTGTGAAGTCGGAAAAATCTTAGGCTGAAAAAAATTTCCTTCCTCTTTCGACTCCTTCCTCTTTCTTTACCTAATGAGATCTAAATCAGCGGCGCTTGTTATCCGCATTACATCAGACGTTTTATCGTTGCGTGCCTACCATACAAATTTCAATTTTGCAGAATTATTTTTTCTTGCTTGGCCTGCGCTAAGAACCTGTTTGTTCTGACGCGTCAGGTGCTTGTTAACGTACATGACACTTCCCGTGCCGTCGTAATCGCGGTTACTCGAAAGGATCTTCTGTTTCTTTGATTTTGCGAGCACCGCATTACGTTTTGTGCGTGAGCTGAGCCGGACAACAATGCTCCGTTCCTACTATTTTGCCGTCCACACCTTGTGGCAGAAGCGGAGGTCATTAGATGAGCTCGCCCACGAGATCACCTATCTTGTTCACAACGACAGATAAGTCAACTTGCTCGTGTCCACCCTTTATTTCAAGGCTGTTACTTATTTCATACTGTTCAAGTTCTTCAACCTTCTTTTCAAGCTGATGGTTCGCCGCTTTCAGTTTTTAGTTATGAGAAACCAGCGATTTTATTTCCGCTCTCAATGTCTTGATATCAGTTCTTACTTCCTTTACTTCATCGCATGTATCACATTGAACTTTCAGGCTTTCTTTTAGTGACCTCATTTCGGCACGTACTTCCCGTTACAAATCACAGCTTAAATCTGCGACTTCTTCTTGTCATCGTTACTCATCATAGGAACTTTCGCGAACAAATTTGAAAGCAAAATCGTTTGTCCGGCAGCAGTGCAAGAAAGCAAGGAAAGTAGCACAATGATACCTCTTGCTTAGCTGCAAATAATTGCAGATATGTTTTAGCCGTCAGGTTGCTTTGTGCACTGCCGCCGGAGTGTGCAGCCTACAAGGATTACAGCGCTTATGAAGTCAGCCGAGAATCAGCTGACAGCATTCTGCGCCGAATCCGTGATATCTCGTTCCAGCAATCAAGCGAGCTGCGTCAAGATGCCGGTTCTCGATGCGTTGCAGACCATGCGTCGATAATGGGTAGGTTTGTTGTAGCATCCTGCCAAAGCGTACATGTAGAAATTTCCTGCAAAGATAATTATATCTGGAGTTTAACGTCCCAAAACCACGACATGATTATATCGGGACGCCGTAGTCGAGGGCTCCGGAAATTTCGACCACCTGGAGTTCTTTAACGTGCACCTAAGGCCAGGTACACGGGCCTCAAACATTTTCGCCCCCATTGAAAATACAGCCGCCGCGGCCGGGATTCGATCCCGCGACCTTCGGGTCAGCAGTCGAGCGCCATAAGCACTGGACCACCGCGGCAGGGCTTTCCTGCAAAGAAATTCAGATATGTTTTAGCCGTCTGAAAGCTATGTGCACTGCTGCCGGACTATCATATACATTTCATTATCAACATAACACGTACCGCAGTGTATCCGAGATAAGCGACATCTGGAGCTCCACATGAAGGCATCGGTCAAGGACAAGTTGTTGCATCCAAGCGTGAAGTTTGATTAATGTGACTTAGAGGGAAAGCGGTTTCGGCTGTTTGGTAGTACATGGCGTAATCATTAAGTCATTCAAAAAGGGGAATACGCAGAACGGCGAGTACGTTTCATTATCAGCATAACACGCCCCGCAGTTTGTCTTGTCCGAGATAAGTGACGATAGGAACGCTACACGACGACATCGGTGAAGGACAAACTGCCGCATTCAGGCATGATGTATGAGAAATGTGATTTAAAACAGAGCTTTCTGGGGAAGCGGTTTCGCCTCCTTGCTACTGCATGGCGTAATCTCTGCGTCCTTGAGATAAGAGCGTACGACGAAGGGCGAGCGCATTTCATTATCAGCATAACACGCCCCGCAGTTTATCCGAGATAAGTGACGATAGGACTTCTACACGACCACATCGGTGAAGGACAAACTGCTGCATTCAAGCATGAAGTATGAGAAATGTGACAGAGCTTTCTGGGTAAACGGTTTCACCTACTTGGTACTACATGACGTAATCTCTGCGTCCTTGAAATAAGAGCGTACGGCGAACGGTGAGTGTATTTTGTTATCAGCAAAATCCGCAACGCACTTTATCCGAGCTAACCGACAACATGACCTCTACACGGTGACATGGGTGAAGGACAAAGTGCTGCATTCAAGCATGAAGTATGAGTAATGTGACTTAAAAGGGAGCTTTCTGGAGAAGCGGTTTCTCCTGCTTGGTACTACATGTCGTAATCTCTGCGTCCTTTAGATAACAGCGTACGGCGAACGGCCAGTACATTTCGTTATCGGCATAACACGCACCACAGTGTATCCGAGATAAGTGACAAGTGACATCTGGAGCTCCGCAAAGCGGCATCGGTGAAAGACAAGCTCTTGCAATCAAGTGTGAAGTGTAATTATTGTGATTTAGAAGGGAAGTAGTTCCGGTTACTTGGTACTGCGTGGCGTAACCCATGCGTCATTGAAATCGGCGCGGAAAAGCGAAAAAAGATGCCTGATCCCTCCGTCATGGGAATCGGTATAACACGAAAGTGAAACGTGTTGTCACAGAAGTATTTGATTGTTAATAGTGCATTGGTATATGAGAGTGTGTACAATGTCTATTATTGTTTGGAAGACATAGCACCGCTTAATGTAGACGCACTCACATTGACGACTAGTGGCGCATCTCCGTACCGACGACTAACGCCCATGATCATGATTTAACCCTTGCGGTAGCTGAAGTTGTCAAGATATACCTGGACTCGCACCTGCTGTACACGGCAGTGGGGCTTGCCCAATTCGCGTGGCGCATACCCACTCTAGGATTTTCGCTCGATGGAGCACAAGTTACCGATAGCTTAAACGGCTTCACTGTAATGAGAATGAAGACAGCACCTGCCGGTTCATGATGATGATATTTTGTACGACGGAGCACAAGTTACCGACAGCGAAAACAGCTTCTCTTGTAAAAGAAATTAAGGGTGCTTCGCACTATTGCTGCCAAGCCTCAAGGAAGTGCGGATCTGGGCAGCGTCGTTTGTTTCTCTTCGGTTTTCTCTTTCTTTCCTATTTACCATTTCTTTTCCTCTTTTCCAGATTTTTCTGTCTTTTTGCTCTCGTTTTTTTCTATTTATTTTCATTTTGCTTCCCCATTTGTTCCCTTTCTTTCTCTATCTTTCTATTTCTCGCTTGCTTGATCTTTTGTCCCATTTTTATACGTGGTTTTGCCTGCGTTACGCTATGCGATGGTAGCATAAGAAAGCCCGGGCCGCTAAAGTGCGGCGCACATGACATCATCATCGAAGCGCTCGAAGATAAAGAGGAAGAAGACTACTCCTTGGCGCTGCTAATATGCTACAGATGGCTATGCTATTCGTGGTTTCGCCAGCGTTACGCCAAGCTACATAGAGGTCGACATCACACGACAGCCCGGGCCCCTAAAGTGCTCGGCACTTAAAAAACTTTTGCTACCGTTTGAGATGAGGTGAAGTTCTTATGTAAATGCTGGTTGTTCGTAGAGCTTAACGTCCGAAAGGAACTCTGGCAATCATAGACGCGGTAGTGGAGGGCTCCGGATAATTTCGACCTTCTAAGGTTCCATAACGCGCTCTGAAGCCAACCGAACCTGAAGCCACCCTTCGCGTTGGTGAGGTATAGGCCGTCGAGGCTGGTAGGCCTGCATATGCTACGTAGACCAACATCAGTGGATGGTGTTTGTCGTATTTGCAGACTACCTGGGCGTATGTGGCCTACGTAGCCTAGTCTACAAAGCGGCTGTCAATCAATCTGGCATCATCCTCGGTCAGCATGAGGCCATTGCCCAGCCTCGTAAGAAATGAAGAGGACACAGCGTCGTTCTGGCTAACTAAGTGCATTTTACCGTGCGCGGATGTGGATATCATATCTAACTTTCGTTAATGTATTCCTCCGGGGTCGAGCAATGCTTCAATATAGCTTGGTGAATCATAGCAATAAAAACGCAATGTTTATTAGACTGCTATAAAAGCGGAGCCAACACTGGAACCACAGACGTTAATCTGATATGACGCCTGTATCGTAGGAGTAGATATCTTAGGAGTATCATGTAGTGTTCATTGCTTTCTTGTAAAATTAGATAGCCAGCACCACAACCACAATTGACGTTGCACCGATATTACGCCAGCGTAGGCTGTTATTCCAAACCAATTTATAGACCTGGCGTGGCTCAGTGGCAGAATACCTGATCGCTACGCAGAATGCTTGGGTTCAGTTCCTTCTGGGATCCTAATTTTCATTCTTTCCAGTCGTTGAGTCAACGCTGCCGATGTTGGTTTTCCTTAACGCTCTAGCATATAAGTTAACAATGTCTCTTCGCGCCGTTCCTAGGTAGATATAAACTGTCAATCACCTGTGGCGTATACCCGTACACCGTGGCCCGTGGTAAACGGGTATGTGCCACACGTGTCTAGTGGAAAGGGTTTGACGACGTATGCGACAAGAATTTAACGTTATTTATGTCATGACCCGGCCGTAATATTCGTCAAATCCTCTTACTCTCCCATGCAAATTTTGGTCTACACCAAGTTAAGGAGGTGATCATGAGAGCACCCAGACGTAGGCGGCCAGATAGATAGATAGATAGATAGATAGATAGATAGATAGATAGATAGATAGATAGATAGATAGATAGATAGATAGATAGATAGATAGATAGATAGATAGATAGATAGATAGATAGATAGATAGATAGATAGATAGATAGATAGATAGATAGATAGATAGATAGATAGATAGATACGGTCAAAGTGCCAGAGGCTCGCTAAGAAATGCTTTGCATTTAAAAACCGTCATCGGCAGCGTGGACCCGACGAATGCAAAGATTAAAAATGACGATCCCTGCAGGAATCGAACATGAGCATTCTACGCGGCAGTCACTTATTCTACCACAGAGCCACGCCAGGTCTAGAAAGACCCTTAGAAAAAACACCCTATGCAGGCGTGATGTCGGTGCAACATCAATGGTGGTTTTGGCGCCAGCTGTCTAATTTAATAACAAAGCAAAAACGCTACATATGTACTCCTATGATACAGGTGTCATGTCAGCTTAACGTCTGTGGTTCCAGTGTTGGCTCCGCCTTTATAGCAGTCTAATATACATTACCGTTTTATTCCTGTGATTCACCAAGCTAAATTCAAGCGTTGCTAGACCCTGGAGGAATACGCTAACGAAAGTTAGGTATGATGTTCATTTGAAAGCAACGAAATGTTCACTTCGTTTCGATAATACTGACCTATGTGCTCTAACGTGAGCGCTGACGTTATGTCAGACTGGAGTTACCCTTTAAACGCCAGTGTTGTCCACGTGCCTGATAAGCCCACGATGTGCAAAGAAGTACTACACTTACAAAAACACGTCGATCCACCTCGTAACGCTTGGCTCAAAGCCAGAAAAATGCAGCGTAGAACAATTCGCTGACTGCTTCGCATGAAACCGATTCCCACAAGGCGTGGGACCTGCCGAATTTTTTGGCGGACTAGCTCTACTCCTCAAGGTACAATCCCAGAAAATGCCATTTTCCATTAGTGTGACCTTCAAGCTCAGCCAACGTCATGCCAGCGTCTAGGGGCTCATTCGATGGTGTCTTTGAACTGCGTGAGCGGCGTAAAAATTGTGCACACATTGGTCGCAAGATGGCGCAAAGTTCTCACCGATGAGTTCGCGCCGACGTTTCTCTAGCGTCTCAGCGCGTCGATTCGAAGGAGTTTTGAAAAGAAATGCTGGAGTGGAAATTACGTCCCGAAAAGGGAAGCCATGCCTCCTTGGTTGATCCCATGCTTCCTACCACGCGCCTCGCGTTCCTTCGCAATGCGCGTCGAAGCAACCTTTCTAGAATCCAACGTTGGGTCAAAGCAACGTTTTAAAAGTTACGGCTCCAATCCACGCTGTGATGACGGTTGGACAGCGAAGCGGTAAACGACACCCAGGATGATTACCCATTGCGACGTCGCTTGAATTAGAATCGTGCAGGAGTGAGACTGGCGTCTGGCCTTCACCGGTACCGATGGCCAAGAAGTGCGTCTGATTTTGCAGGCAGGCCATGCACGTTTCATCACGCACAACCGCCTGACTCTACGCGTTCAAAGCGGTGACGCATTCCTTTGGGTCATCCAAGTCGTCGACGTCCATCAGCCTGTCGACCTCGTCTCGGCCTGTCTCCCCTTGGTCCGGGAGATGTTCGAAACTCTGCGTGTTGAAGCGAATGTTGTTGAACTTGTAGAGTGTACCCTGGAGAAGAACGTGTAATAAATTAAAAATTTGCACGTTTGAAACGGTTGATAGCATAGTACCTTCCTCGCTTAAGCTGAGCGCATATACGAGGAGCGGCGTCGAGAACGTCTATTAAATTTAGAATCTGCACGCTTGAAAGGCAGCATTCGAGCACGATGTTTTTTTACGAAGCGTCCGAGCACGACGCCGTTCTCTTTTTTTTTTTTTGGCCCACGTGTTTATTACCCATGCGTTTTTTTTTTGTCCACGGAGACGAAACCGATGGGGAGCTTTACTGTAAAAAATAGCTTCAGGGAAACGCTAGCGCCGCGCGTTGGCAAAGACCAACTACGGCTCAAGGTAGGTATGCTCTCTTGTCGCCACCGCCACAGGCACTGGCTGCATCCAAGTTCACAGCGCGTTGGCGACGATAGCGCTTACGGCGCCGATCAGCGTGTGGGCCGAGCAAAACCGAGCTATCCCTCAACAAACGTGGTTTTACCGCGTTCAACGGGGGCAATATATCCCTAAGTCCATTTAGAATGAAATCTATTACTAGGTATCACATTTGGTAATGAAGGCAATGAAGGGATACTTGGTAATAAAGCTTGTGCAGCTGTTCTTTTGAATTCGTTCTACCTGCTGCAGCGATTGAGTTTTATACGTTCTGTTTATATTACGCAGTTTTTCGCTATAGCACCGCGTTTCTTTCCTCGTACCAGAAACTTTGTTTTTATTTTGGCAATGTGCATTGACAGGCTCATGTACTACTTTTGTTCCTTAGAGCTCCTGACTGTTTTTTTTTTCAAACTGCACCGCAGCTTATTCCAGTGTATTGGGTATTCTGCACCGCTGGCATTGTATGGTACTGGTTGTTGCATATTGCCTGAGGTAGCTCACACTACTCTGTAATAGCCCCCCCCCCCTCCTACCACGCACTGCAATGGCTAACTGGTGCTATAGTTTCGAGAGTAAGTGAACAATTTAATAGACAGGAAAGAGGTGAAACAAAGGATTTCACTAAGAAAACAATGTGCCCACTGGCGAACTGTCAGCATCAAGGTTTCAGGACGTAGAGTACAGCTGTAAATAATTAGCATTTCCTTCTAGCTCCTGTGAGCGCAGCCTTTGTTCGATGTCGGTACTGGATTGTTGACTTCGTGTTTCCCCTCCTGCAGGATCTCGGCCATCCGGAGGATCTGTTTGCTCAGGCCACCATATAGTGGCCCATGCAAGGCTGCCTTCGCTCGCTTCTACTACGACTGCTGCGACCAACTCTTGCCGCCAGTTTGTGTACGGAGGATGCAAGAGTAATGGCAATAACTTTGCGTCTCACCGCACCTGTATGTCTGCCTGCGCATCTTCAATTCCCTTGGGGCCCAACCCACGCATGGCCTAAGCAAAGCGCTCGCTCTAATTTAACGCCTAAGTCCAAGGCCTCGGCCTAAGAAAAGGGTGGAAACTCCTTGGATAATTCGGGTGAATGTATTTGCTCAAAGAAATAAAACAATCCCACTCTAGCACTCTTGCCTCCATCCGTCTTAGAACAACAAAGCATTTCAACAAGGAAAGTTCTTAGGCGCTGAATCTCTCCGACCGTCGCCGTTTTCAAGCCAGTGGCACTTCGCTCTGTCATGAGGCGCAAAGTCATCGAAAGAAAAGGCGTCAAGTGAAGAAAAGCCGACACACCACACACACACACACACACACACACAAACACACACACACACACACACACACACACACACACACACACACACACACACACACACACACACACACACACACACACACACACACACACACACACACACACGCGACTGGTTTTTTGCAGTAGCCTTTTCTCACGACGACCATCACATATAACCTTTTACGATTTTGAACAAGGCTCCAGTGTGGGAGCCGAAACGTCATAGATATTCTTCATCTCGCTCGGTCTCCATCATTGTTGTTACGCATGAGTCATACCGACCAAACGAGATTTCAGTACACCCTGGACTTCAATATCAAATTTGGTACAGCTGTTGCCATTGATCCTTACTCCTTATGCAGTAAACGGTGTGAGAGCTTACATGGCTTATTCTTCGATAACATCACGCTACGCTAGTCATTTATATATTTGCTAAGGTAAGTTCCGACAGTTCATAATCCGAGAGCAGCTAAATTATACATGTCAAGCTAATTCAATGGGATTATATAACCATGACTGCCGAGTGGTTACGGACGATCGAGCGTCCTGTCAATGGAACCAGTGCTATCACGGCATATCAGAATGATTTCAAGTGTGACCACCACCCAAACCCGAGCACACCGAGTTTTTCTCAGTGAGGCACCAGTGACCCATTTCGTTGGAAGACACTGTACAGTGTTCCCAATGCCTCTCACTCTCACGGCACAGAAATGCGCTGGGGCTCATTGAAAAACGCTGTGAGTTTTTACAGGGCTGCCTTGCTGTGTCATATACCGTCGATAGTTCTGTCCTAATGGGTATAGTTGCAGTCACCCCTCTCCATTCTCACGTGCCTCTTTCGTTTAGCTTGCCGATTCAGAAGCTGTCTTTCACCTGCTTGAAGCATTTCCATTATAACCTTGCATACGTCCCGTTCTGCTGTCAAAAAAGTCCAGCTCTCCGATTCGCTTCACGAGCTCAATGTAGGCAGCTGCCATTTTCTCACGTTTCGCCTCGACTTCGCTTTGTCTGAACATCCCCTAGCTTGTGCCTTCGAATACCCACAAACGTGTATTTGAATCCTGCCCGGCACCTTGAGGAATACTATCCTTTTCACCATGACCGGATGAATCCATTGGTATCCGCGTGTAACAATAAGGCCTTTCCAAAAAACACTCACATCACCACACACAATGCGCTCAATAAAGATTGATAACCTATACGCTTCAAAACACCGGCTTCCTAAATGCAGCAATATTATTGCAGTAAAATTGCAATATTATTACAACAATATTATTGCAGTAAAAACAGCAGTAATAATACTGAACTTCGAAGATTTTAAACAAGCGCCTTTGCTTAATAAGTAAACCAAATTCGATTTTGAAACGAGATAAGATGCCCTGAAGAAATTTGCTGACAGGCAATGCTCAGACGACATTCTGCGAAATTCGAAAGGCTCCCGCGTGACCAAAAATTTTTCATCCCTGAAATATCCTAGCAACTCACTGTTTGCAGTGCAATAAATCAGCAGGATATTTTTCGGATACATTCGAGATGGTCGCCAAAATGGCTGGGACGTTTAGCGTGGAATGACCCCTTAGGAATATTGTAATCGCTGGTAATATTATTGTTGTAGCAATTATGTGGACAGTAGGCATGATTTTTGCTGTTGTGGTCGCCGTCATGTCTCGTATAAAGTCCAAATTGATAACATCGCCCCGCCAAAGATATGTCGTACGCGCTAGTAAAAGCGCGCGAGCTGGCCGGAGCTGGCCGGCTCCGCGCTAGTAAACCCGCGGAGTCGGCGCTAGTAAAAGCGCGGAGCCGGCCAGCTCCGTCGCACGAAAGGCGAATGCGATAACATCGGCGCGCGTGCGAGGCCTGCCGTCGATGGCTCCTCCATCAGATAGGAAACACCCCGCCCGTCTTTCGTCGGGCAAAGGAATATGAAGCGGCGCCAGGTGGAGGGGTGGAATTGCGTCGCTCTAACAACAACTGAGAACTTTGATGATAAGGGCGCGGTCGAGAGAGCTGGCGCGCTATCTCGACAGGCATCAGTAGAAGGCTCTTATGTGTGCGGTTCTCTCGAAGCTTACTTTGCGCTGAAACGGTAGGGAGCACGAAAACCGCTTTGCTCCCGATGGAGGTGGTATTCACCTAAACCAGCGTTTTTTTACAGCGAAAACTGTTGACAGAAACAGCCGATTTCGGTGGCGTAATTGTCAGCCGCCACCGCCGGTGTCCGGAAAAGCTATCGCGCAAAATGCGCAAAAATATTCAGGATGGGATAGGCTTTCAAGCCGGACCCGCTGCGTGGCTTTCAAGTATTTACCAAAGAGGCACGCCGGTGCTTCAATCTCTTTTGCAAAAAGACTCTATACAGGCGTCATGTCGGGCGAGGAATCAAACTTACAGATGTAATATAGCATGGTAGGAGAGTAGAATAACGACAAGGTGGCGCACAATGCCAAGTGCGCGAACGTTGGGTTGCTTAAAGCTTTCAACCAATTACAAAGGGCTCAGCCATATTTCTACATCGCCACCAGCCAAAAAATGAGCAAAATGAACATATCTCCTTATAGATCTGTAGCGGGTACTCCGCTTCTCCGCAGACTGGGAAATATGACATAGTGGCTGCTTTCTTACTTCGCAAAATTATGATTTGGGAGTATTAGATACCTTACAACTGTACTCGCAGTAGGCACTTCAAGAGGGTTTACAACGTGTTCTAGAAAGGCCGTTCTTTGAGCTGTGCTGCGTGTTCCACTCAGGCCTGGCTTTTTTTTACGTAAACGATATTACAGAGTTCTAGCATTGAAGGAAGGTAAGATGTTCGCTGATGATGTGCGCGTGAAACTAAAGTGTTCCACTATGGGTTCCACTACGAAGAAGCTGCAGTAAACGTAAGCCTTTTTAAACTCCCAGGGTCACTTACACAACGTAAGTCTCGAAGCGCGTCATCAATTTTATTTACTTTGTCATTTAATGAGCACGTGAATTATTGCGTGGCTGTTTATTAGGAATTCCAGTGAGTCCACAAAGTAAAGGAGGCAGGAATTTTTTCGGGGGTCATTTGTTGTGTCCGAAAGCTGAGGTATTCACTAGTGTTTTCGCCAATAGCGTTTACGTCCCTGAAAAACGACATTTTTTTTCCTTACTGCTAACAGCTACCTTCCGCTTGACTTATACGTCGAAATGAGCAGCAGCCCACTCAGGGCTGGGCAGTATGGCGACACAAAAGTATTGCGAAAGTATCTTAAAGATACAGTTATGTATTTCCTTGTTCGTTTTCTCCTTGATGTGGATTGAAGTCCCGTCAAGGAGATGATCGACGTCGATGAAGCAGGAGGCAGGTTGGAGTTAATAAAACTTGAAGGTATATTGCAGCGAAATATTTACAGTCATATGTACATCTTGCCGAAGCACACTGATGATAACATAGACATCAACAGCATCTTCGTCTTCTACTTAACTTTTGTTAAGTTAGAACCTAGAACACTGTTACTACATACAAAGAACCGAGTCTCACTGTTCAACCACCAAGTGGTTACGGCCCAGACGAAAGTTGCATCGTACGGAGTCTTACTGATCGATCAGTTTAAGTGATTACAGCCTAGACTGAAGGGAAACGAATTCCGTCCAGTCTTAAGTACTTTGCGGTAAACAAAGAAAGGGGGAGGTGGCCACTGGTGGTCCGCCTCGACATTCCCTTATCCAATCCGTTTATCCTCAGATTAAGCCACTCCCTACTGGGCTGTCCCTAATCTCGACAGCAGTGTCTTTACAGTGCAGACAGGCGTTTTGACACTCTTTCCCATCATGGCTCTCCCTCTCCTTATCCCACGCTCTCAGGGATTCTCACGGTCGAAACACCTGTATCTTAGCCCTGGTGCATTCACGCCATTTTCCCATACTCATCGAGTTGAACTCGCGGCGCCAGTCGTTAAACGGTTCCGGGAAAGAAAAGGCGTCTGCGTGACCCTGCCTCCCACGCATTCGACCTTGCATTGTTGCAAAAGCACATGTCGGTCGTTGTTGGGGTCACGCATACTGTCGCCTCGAGCGACGGCATAGATCAGGGGATGTCCTCCTCATTTTCCCACACATTCGGGCCGCCGACCTCTGAGAACGGTCGCTTGACGGCAACCCATGTTGGCCATCGTGGGATCGAGCTGCTCCCTGCAGTTTGCTTTCCGTTGATAATTGCACAGTCAAAGATCACGCAGAGAGGGAGCCGAGAAAGAAGCTTTGTACGACGTACAGTGGCCGCGCCGTCCCGTCTGCAGTTTCGACTTATGAGCGGCGAAACCTAACAGATACTTTTGAATATATGTTTTTCTGTATCGAGATATATTTGGAAAAAAAACGTATTTTTATCTCAGGAGTGATATACTTTTACCGTGTATCGACTATAACGCGATACGATGCAAGACACACGTATTTCGTTCCTTTTCTTCTGTCGAAAATGAGCGGACATGTTTCCATGGGGCAGAGGAAGACTTTTTTGGGCTAATCCAAGCAAAGCCGTGCCGCCGGTCGACAACGCGGGGGGGGGGGGGGGGGGGGGGGGAAGGTTTCCCAACGTGCACAGAATTGCCCATGTGGTCACCCGTCCGACACCGCTGACGGCACGATCTTGGACGCACTATTGCCGGCCTCAGCCGACGAACATTACTGCCGCTAAAGGAAGGTGCCGCACCCTTAATTTCGCGAGCCTTGCGTTGATGCCAAACCGACGCTTTCTAAAAAACAGCCTATTACAGGAGTTGCTGCTGCTGCTGCTGCTTAATGCAGTTAACGAAACAACCGTCTCAGAAAAATAGATCTCGTGTGTCAAATAAATGTATTACTTTTCTTAATTCACCGGTGTTCGATGGGGATTCGAGCGGCATGCGTGACTTGCAAGCATAAGTGTGCGCCGCGTAATCATCTAAGAGGAGGGGGAGGGGGGCAATATCTCCCTCATACGTTTACTGAGTCGGATCTGTCCCGTCATCGTTTAATCAGCTCGGTTACGGCCACCCACGTTTTCGACAATAATAGCGGCCGAAGGCCCTTCATGTGGCATTTCAAGAACAGTTTACTGCTTACCATCTTTATTTCAGGAAGCAAGGTAGCAAAGGCAGGCCATTGGAAGAAGCACGTCAGCGCTTCATCTTAATTTTTTTTTCGTACATTGTGAAGCATGTTGTCTCGTTGGACTAGACCAACTGCAGGGGGGGGGGGGGCAGCGATGACACTTTAGCCTTCCCAATGTCGATCCCTGCGAACGCCTTTGCTTGAAAGATTCAGTCTGCTGGAACAGTAATCACAATAAAGCGCGTGGTAAATGTTTTACGGAAGATCCACATTCCCGAAATACAAGAAAGTGTTCTAGTATATTATACTTGTGTTTGAATTTCTGTATCTGTATTTCGCAATAAATGTTTCTTCCTTTTGCAAAAGTTGTTCGGAAATATCCTGTTACGACACACACAGATGTATCTCATACGTCGGCAAACTCACTCATAAGTCGACTCACACTCACTCAGACTCAAATCAAGCTGTGAGTCTGAGTCTGGGTTAGTCCAGGTGAGTAATATTTCGGTGAGTGTGAGTCCGAGTGAGTCGGATTGAAGAACATTTTCGTGAGTGTGAGTCTGAGTGAGTTCGGTAGAGGAAAATAGTGGTGAGTGTGAGTCCGAGTGAGCTCTAAACGCAGAATATATTTCATGAGTGAGTCTGAGTGAGCTCCACTTTTAATTGCCGACCTATGATCCTATCCACTCAGCTATCTGCGAGCGTTATATACGCACCCTTTACCGCTGGCAGGGCTTATAAGCGTTTCTTCATTACCAGCGAGATGGCGCGAGGAGCGCGACGGGCGTAAGGAGCCTTCATCTGCGCGCCTCCATGCCTCCGACGGAGTGGCGCGCACATGAAGGCTCCCTAAACGGGCGCATTTCGTCGGCCGCTCGCTCGCTTCTTCTAATATTTGCGCAGGGAGAACCTTGCCCTTCCGCTGTCTGCTCGCGCGGTATACTAGCGGACAACTTTTCTTGGCAATGAAGGGAAAGCTACGGGGCGGAGCGTCTGCAGATATACTGCTACGTGAAGTAGTCCGGTTTGGCGCGCGTCTCGTAACGCCTGTGGAAAGTGATGGCTAGCATTGCATTTCGACGCAAACGCTGCTTAGCGTTTAAGGAGCGGGTAAAAGGCGCGATTTGTTCACGCACGCAAAAACGCAAAGTGACAACGTATAAAGTAAAAGAAATACAAATAACTCGCTTGTGAGCGCTGCGTTCCGTCTCAAAAAGCTGCATGTAGAAAATGAAGGAGAATTTTATATATCTCACGCACAAAATACGGACGCAATTGTGGGACTACATTCATTAGCTGTAGGATACGTGCATTGTGGCTCTGTAGCTTCATTGCCAAGAAAAGTTCTCCGCTAGTATAGTTGCTACCGGGGGGCAGATGTTTATGCAGCGTAGCAGCGCGTCCATCACGGGCCGCTTTTCTTGCTATCGCATTCATTGCTTCGCCCTTGCGGCGAAACTGACTTTTTAACACGAGAGTGCTTTATTTCGGGGTCTACCACGGCTCCACTGACGTATTTCCGTCACGGATATGACGTTGTAAAATACAAAGACTAACAGTGGGCAAAGAAAAAAAAAGTTCCGTCACCGGGAATCGAAATTACGACGCCTCGCTCCGCAATCGCAGCGCGAAACGATTCGGCCACGGACGGCACGTCCTTCGCAATGCTAACGGCGAGCTATTTATATACACCATTTGCCGGTGGCTGTACTCAGAGATCTGTGTTACAGTGTGTTTTGTCATGACTAGCGAAATGGCGCGAAGAGCTCGAAGAACGCGCTTGAAAGGTTGTCGCCATTGCGACGAGCGCCCGCGTTTGCAGGGCGTGGTCGATTGTGCGTGCGCTTATCTCGTGATCGCGGTGGTTTGTATGTCTCGTGTTCAGAGCACGAATGTCTCTTGGCTCACTGCAGCGGCCGCTTTTGCGAAAGGAGCGGGGTGCTCATGCAGAATTAAGTTACAAATGTGACAGTTAGTTCGCTCTCGTCCTGTGTATGTTCTTTCCGTGCGTACTTTCTGCTTGAGCAGCGCGTTGTAAGTTTGGAGCTGCTTGCCGTTCTTCGCGTGACATTACAATTTGTTGCTGTAGCATTCATTCCTTCGCCCTTGGGGGGAAAGAATACGCAACAAACGCTCAACTACGTCTGTGAATACACGTTTCATTTTCGCGTTATACCGATTCCTGTGATAGAGGGATCACCCATGTCTTTTTTACATAGTGCTTCGTAATATAATTTTACAGTGTAGTTTTTTCTTCGTCTAAAAAAAGTTGATTCTTATTTTGCTAATGTGCATCGATACCTCGACTGTGTTTTATTCTGTAACGCTGTTTATTGTAATGTATCGCGTATCCTGCGCAACTGTTATTGTTTTGAATTTCGTATTGTAGAGCATCACGGGTCGTTCACACCACACTGCACAACCAGCTCCCCCCACTGTAATGTCTCTATGGCACTTTGGGTAGGAGAGTAAGCAAAATATATAGAAATAAATAATAAGGAACAATGGACTTCGCTGAGAAAATGGTGCGCTCATGGTGAAATGTTAGCATCAGATGTGAGGACGTAGGCTATAGCTTAGAACAGGGGTCGGCAACCTTTTGAGGGGGAGGACCAAGTTGCATGAAGCCGACACAGCGGGTGGCCGGATGTCAAATCGAGGGGGGGGGGAGGTGCTGGCAGACAAAGAGAAAAATTACGACGAATTGAAAATAATGTAGAAAACTGGATTAGAATTCATGTTCATTTTCAGCACGCATGTCACAAGGTCCCACGCAAACACAGGTTGCAAGCGAAAATCGCATTTTACGTCAAAACTGCCATCTCGGCTTTTAAATGGGAAGTGATAAGTGAAGAAAAGGGGGGAGCGGGACATCATGCTTAGGGACGCATAATACTGACTCGCGGGCTTCAGGTTGCTGATACTTGGCTTACGATAATTAGCATTAACGTGCGCCTCTTACGAGCACAGCCTTTGTCCGATGTCAGTACTGAGTTGCTGATGCCTGTCGCTTCTCCTGCAGAATCTCGACCACCTGGATGATCCGTTTCCAGCATGCCACCATACAGTGGCCCTTGTAGGGCTGACTTCACTCGATTCTACTACAATGCTGAGACCAACTCTTGCCGCAAGTTTGTGTACCGAGGATGCAAGAGCAATGGCAATAGCTTTGAGTCTCACAGTGACTTCATGACAGCTGGCGCAACTTCCCTGCCAGCGAGGCCCGCACCACGCTTGACATGAGCCGAGCGCTCGCTCTGATTTAGCGCTTATTATAAAGGCTTCGGCCAGCAAAAATGGTGAAGGCGATGTCGCAGGGAGAAGAAAATTATGAAGCTGCTAATGAAGCATTAGCATGTAGCGGAAAACTGGGTTCATTGTGAGATTTTACCAATGCCTCAACAACTGCAAGGCACAACTGCAGCTGTTGCTGATCTCTTCTGTTACATATGATTACTGTGCCGCCAGTTTCCTTTGGCGTCTGAATAAAATTTGTTTCACACTTGCAGCCAGTGTACTCAGTCTAAAAAATAACATGCCCGGACAGTTAAATGTAACTCCGCGACAGTGGAATATACAAGTTTTATTTTACAACGCTGTTCAATGTGCATCAGTAGAAGAGCAGCACTTTTTGACCCACATCACGTTGATCGTATATGCTTCTGCTCGTATTCCTTTCCACTCATGCTTCCTGACAATCACATGAAATCGTTTTAGATACTTATGAATTGCATCAGCATTTCTGGTCATTTTCTCTCGTCAGCACAAGCGTCAGTCACATATATTGCTGATGGGTACTTCTCATGTGAATTACAAAGAGCGCCTTTGGAATGTGGACGCAAAGTTTTGGTTACTGAGAAGAGTACAGTATACCTTTGTGTGAACAGAGCAATTTAAAATGGGGAAAATTTGTAATAACGAAACGGTGGACATGTGTCTCTCCATCACTCCTATTATGCTGTTACTATGCGCTGTCTGTGTTATGCTGTTACCAGCGCTAAGTCGATAACAATCCGCGCATTGAGGTGCCATTTATATGTCAGTGCATGTTAATGTTTAACGCAGCCTCTATAAGTAGACAATATCAGCAGGTCAATCAGTACAAGGAGAGAGCAAACACAATTACATCAATTCATTTCTCACTGCTATTTAATCCCCCTTAAACCGAAAGACAAATCTAATAAAGCATATGTGGTCGCGAATGTAACCGGTGGAGATGTGGCCCAAAATAAACCGTGTAAGCTAAAAAATACGACAGAAGAAAGCGAAAGGCTGTAAGGAAAAATACAATTTGCTTTCTGATACATGATTATCCTGCAGCACCATAGCGCTGCTTGGTCTAAAGTAGTGCGTTTGGCTGTTTTAAAGTATACGTTAATCATAATTGCTCAAGGCAATGCGTCGTTCTTGTTGCCTTGGCAGCTTTGAGTGAACCATCCTGCAGTTATCAGGTACTGACTGCACATATTAAGATGACTCATTTCTGCTCCCAATACCACTACTTCGAGCCATGAACTGCAATTGTGTACTTGGAGCCAGTCAGAGATTTCGCCTTTTCTTTCGTTGCTGCAGAGAACGGGGTAAGTTCTCACATTGACGTGGGAAGGAACCCCGCGGCTGACGTGAATTCTAAACTGACCTAGATGCGACAAACCGAAAGTTCATGTCCTACACTGTATCGTCTTTAAATATTATTATTTTTGAGTGTTCTTTGTGCGAAAGCGATGGAATCATTATGAGGCCCAGCCTACCGTGGGACTTCGGAATAATGTTAATGACATGGATGTTTAGTGTACTCTTGAGCCCAAGCACACGGGTGCTCTTGAGTCATGCCCCCACAGAAGTGCCCCCGCCATTGTGGAAATGAAACCCCCCCAGCTACCTGGAGCGTAGCTGTATGATTTCCTGAATGAGGTGCATCGTTACGCCCTAGTAACCACTCAGCGTAAAATTTTGACTGCACTGAAGAAGCATTACTCCAACGTGGATCGCCTTTTCTTCCTATGCAGCTTTTCAAAGTGCAGCACCGAAGCGGCTGTTTGTGGGTATCGCTTTAAATGTTTCGAGCGAGCGAACGATTGGCATAAAGGAGGTTGAAAAAGAGAGAACGCGGAGCGTGAGCACAGTTCAAGTACAGATGGGCACTCCGGACACTCGTCTCCCTGCTTGTGCATTCATTGAAAACATTGTGCATTCATTGAGAACGAACTACCCAAGTCTAAGTACAGCGCCATCTACACTGGAATCCTGTTGCGCCCTAATATCGCATCGTGGGTGTCGGGAGTATGTTGCCTAAATGACATTCGAGACTCTTAGTGTAGAAATAAAGACGTATGGCAGCTCCACTACTGTAAAACCTGAGGAAGTGCGTCGCGCGAACACCCAGCGATTCCCGTTCCCAGAGTTCCTACTGCTCCGTTTACCAAAGCACCAATAGCGCCAATGTGTGAGGTAAGCATGTAGGGTTTTGCAAGCACGAGTAGAATCTTGTTAGGCAGGTTCACAGACTCGGTGCGCGAGATATCAGGTACTTCTTGCTGTGCTTTATCGACTTCCTGCTTGTTACAGCAGTTGAGATACGCGTCGTATGCAGCGAGTTCTCTCAGGTTGTTTCCCCCATCGGATGTACTCACGTAGTGACTCAGCGCCGCGCCGCCGCAGAAGCGGTGCAGGGGGAGGGGCATTCGCTCGCTTGGCGAGGCGGTGGCCCCCTCGATTGTGCCCCGTCGGAGTCCTCCCCATGTTTCCGAAACTTTTTAGCGACTTTAATTTAATTAGTGTGATTACGTCTTAGCACATTTTGTTAATTATGTTATTTTAGACCTTGTTCCTTCATTTTAACCCGGCTTTGAGCATTGCTAGCCTCCTCATGGCCTGTACTGAGCGCTTTACTGTGAGTGTGATCACGCCACAAGAGATGGATGGACGGCAAGCCGTGCCCCTAAAGTGTTCCGCACTTAAAGTGGAAATATTCCCAAGTGACGTGCGCGAGTACCTTACAGGTTGCTCCATGCGTAACTAAGGAAATGCAGGAAGCATAGGCCTTTCCAGACCGCACAGGTATACTACACCTTAGAGCACGTTATGAATTATTTTCTTTTTTCTTGTCACAAAATAAATGCGCCAGAGTTCTTTTGGAGATAGTAATAAACTACGCGAAAAGGCGAGGACGCGAGCAAGAAACATACAGACATTCATGAGCGTAGTTTTATTTTCTTTTCGCGCAATTTATTAACGTTTAACAGCTAAGAACCAACTAGTCCGCCAGAACATCTTTTTGTGGATGTCTTCCTATGTTATGTTGATAAGGCAATGACGAGATTTTGCCTATCGTGTTTGCCTTACAGAGGAATAATGTTGTATTCTTTTTGCAAACAGTCATGTATTACTTGTCCTAGATGTCGACATGAGCACAGTAGCAAAAAAAAATTTTTTTTTGAAACACTGGATAAGTAACACGCATTTCAAATACAAGACAAGCATGGACTACGAACTAGCTCAGTAATCCACTTCTAATCCTAACCAAATTCAAGCTGAAATATGAATGGCTTCACTTGATTTCGGCTCCTCCAGTATTTCACTGCCTTAAACTTATCGACGGGTTCGTTTGCTTTATCCATTCGCCCGACCCGACGCTGCGGTCCAAAGGATTTTGTCCTGAGACAACTGTAGAGACAATGGGGATAGCTTTCTGTGTGGATCATTGTTTTGCTTGTACCCATGAGCTTACAGAAACTGATTACGGACTGGCAATTGTGCTGCAAGATTTGTTATTCTAGCGGCCATCGTCGTCTGCATCGGCTGACTATTAATTATGGCGCGCACAGGCGCATGTGCATGCGCACGCTCCTCGTTCCTCGTGCTGCGGGCTGCGATGAAAAGAAAACGAAAAATAAAGAATAGTCTTCTTCTGCTCCTGCCATCGGTCTGAACGGTTCCCTGGTTTTTACGCTCGCCGCCACACGCATTGTTATAGTGGATCTAACCTCAGTCCCTATAACGTGGTGACACGGACGTGATCGCAGGGCGAGCACTACATCATGGACGGGAACACAAGCGACAGACCGACGATCGGCGCAGAGGGCATCGCCACGGTGCAGATTCACCTGCCGTCGTTTTGGCCCCAGAATCCTGCAGCCTGGTTCACGCACGTGGAGGCCATCTTTGCCCTTCGGCGCATTACCTCGCAACAAGCGAAGTATTGCCACGCTGTCTCCGCGCTCTCTACGGAAGTGGTTGCAGAGTTTCACGACCTTGTGTGCACGCCCCATGAAACCACACCTTATGACCACTTTAAAACGACGGTGCTGCAACGCAAGTCTGTGTCTGTGCGCAGGCGTCTCCAGCAGCTTCTCAACGAAGAGGAGCTCGGCGACCGGCGACCGTCAGAACTGCTACGTCGCATGCAGCAGCTTCTCAGTGGCTGTAAGTTGGATGTAAACAGCCCGCTGCTGCGAGAACTGTTTTTCCAGCGCCTGCCACAGAATGTAGTCCTTGCCTTGGCTACCGCACCTGACGACCTGCCCCTCGACAAGCTGGCGGAGCAGGCCGATCGCGTCGCTGACTATGCAGTAGGAGGTACTGTGGCTACGGCATCTAGCGTTCCGTTGTCGCAACTCGAGGACCGGCAGTCTCGCCTGGAGCAACTGATCGACGACCTCGCCGAGACTGTTAATGCCCTACGGCCACCGTCTCACCCCCGTCGACGAGACCGCGATTACCGTCCCAGATTGTCTCCGAGGTCTAGCTCCCGTTCCGGTCCTCGTCGACGCGTCTACTGCTGGTATCACAGCAACTTCGGTGCCAGCGCGCGTCAGTGTCGTCCTCCTTGCAGCTGGCAGGGAAACGTACCGCAGAGCCACTGATGGCGGCCAGTGACTCTTGCCATACGACAAGCCGCCTATTCTACGTCACTGACAGGATTGCCGGACATCGATTTCTCGTGGACACAGGTGCAGAGGTCAGTGTCGTTCCTGCCACACGACTCGACCGGCAGCGCTCTCCGCAGACTGCTCCCCTTCAAGCAGCCAACAACTCTGCCATCAATACATATGGTCAGCGCTCTCTCACCATCGATTTGGGTCTCCGACGCACCTTCCGATGGGTGTTCGTTGTTGCAGATGTACGCATGGCCATATTGGGTGCTGATTTTCTGACCCACTTCGCCCTCAGCGTTGACCTCCGGGCACGTCGACTCGTCGACACAACGACCAGGATGTCCATACAAGGCATCCTCGCACCTCCAACATATACCACTGGAACGGCGCCACAGATACCGGCATCTATGTTCGCCTCAATTCTAGCAGACTTTCCAGCCATCACGAAGCCTTCCAACCTTGAGCTGCCTGTACGTCACAACGTCACGCATCATGTTGTCACTACTGGCCCTCCAGTATTTTGCCGACCCAGGCGCCTCGCTGGGGACCGCCTTGCCATCGCGAAAAGAGAATTCGACCACATGCTGCAACTGGGCATCATCCGCCCTTCGTCGAGCAGTTGGTCGTCAGCTCTCCACATGGTCCCAAAGCGTGATCCAGGGGATTGGCGCCCCTGTGGTGACTATCGAGCACTCAACGCGCGCACCATACCTGATCGCTATCCCCTCCCTCACATTCACGACTTCTCTGCCAACCTCGCGGGAGCGGTGATATTCAGCAAAATAGAATTGGTAAAGGCCTACCACCAGATTCCGGTCGAGCCAGCGGACATCCCGAAGACTGCAATTGTGACACCATTCGGACTTTTCGAGTATGTTCGCATGCCGTTCGGATTGCGAAACGCTGCTCAGACGTTCCAGAGGTTTATAAACGAAGTAACTCGTGGACTTCCCTTCGTATTTGCATATCTCGACGACCTCCTGGTGGCTAGTGTTTCCCCCGAACAGCATTGCACCCATTTGCGTCTGCTATTTTCTCGACTCCAGGAACATGGCCTCCTCATCAACCCCGCAAAGTGTGTCTTTGGTGTCGACGATATTGAGTTCCTCGGACACCGTGTGACAAAAGAGGGAATCAGGCCGTTGGACAAGAAAGTCCAAGCCTTGCGCGACTTCCCTCGCCCAACATCACTCCGAAAGCTCCGCGAGTTCCTTGGGTTGCTAAACTTCCACCGCCGTTTTCTTCCCAACATTGCCCGCATTATCATACCGCTCACGGATCTCCTCAAGACCACCAAAGCTCCGTCCTCCCCACTGACTTGGACGTCTGACGCCGAAGCTTCCTTCTATGCTGCCAAGAACGCATTGGCGGACGCTACACTGCTGGTACATCCTCTGCACGTTGCACCAATGCGTCTTATCACCGATGCTTCTAGTGCGGCTGTCGGCGCGGTTTTACAGCAGTGGCAGCGCAACTCTTGGTATCCACTCGGGTTTTTCTCTCAGAAACTGAAACCGGCAGAAAACGCGTTACAGCACGTTTGGTCGTGAGCTGCTGGCCGTATATCTGGGCATTCGACATTTCCGACATCTGTTAGAAGGCTCAAGCTTTCACGTCCTTACGGACCACAAGCCTTTGACATTCGCTTTTCGCGGTAACCCCGATACTTATACCGCACGAGAAATACGGCACCTCAACTTTATTTCCGAATTCACTGTGGACGTCCGGTACATTGAAGGCTCAGTCAATGCGGCTGCAGATGCCCTCTCCCGTATCGACGCGATATCGGCACCCACACTTGACTTCGAAGAAATCGCCACGGCGCAACTTACAGACGTCGAACTTCGAGACATCCGCTCATCCACCACATCACTGGTGCTGTCCGACGTTCCCCTCCCATTTTCTTCCGGCACCATCACTTGCGACGTGTCACGGGGTCGAACACGTCCGTTTGTCCCACTCCGACTCCGCCGTCACATATTCAACAAGCTTCACGGCACAAGCCATCCAGGAGTTCGTGCTACGCAACGTCTCATTACGACTCGCTTTGTGTGGCCGAGTGTGAACTCCGACGTGCGGCGTTGGGCGCGTGAATGCGTACACTGTCAACGCTCCAAAACGACACGACATACGAAATCACCAATTCACTCATTTCGCCCACCCGATGCTCGGTTTGATCACGTCCACATCGACATCGTTGGACCACTTCCGCCATCCAGAGGTGCTCGCTACATTCTCACCTGTGTGGACCGTTACACCCGTTGGCCTGAAGCGTTTCCTCTCACCGACATAACAGCACTTACCGTGGCTTCAGCGTTTGTCAGTGGCTGGATCTCTCGTTTCGGATGTCCCAGCGTTGTGACCACCGATCGCGGCCGACAGTTCGAATGCGATCTCTTCCGCAAACTCACAGACCTGCTTGGCGTTCGTCATATCCATACGACCGCCTACCACCCATCAGCAAATGGAATGGTTGAACGCCTTCATCGTCAACTTAAAGCCGCCTTGATCGCTCGCCAGGCTCGTTCGTCTTGGGCTGAAGATCTTCCTCTCGTCCTGCTTGGCATCCGCTCGTCTTTCAAGGAAGACCTCGGCTGCACAACGGCGGAGTTGGTCTACGGTACAACGTTGCGTATGCCTGGTGAATTTTTCGCGTCAGCTAGTGTCGCTACGCCCGATCCAGACAGTTACGCTCAACAGCTTCGCTTCCTATTTTCTCGCCTGCGTCCTTGCCCTAGTCGGGATGCATCATCGACTGACGTTTTTGTCAGCAAGGACATGGCTACAGCGAGCCACGTTTTCGTCCGGCGTGCAGGAATTCGACCATCCCTTACGCCTCCCTACGACGGCCCGTTCAAGGTGCTCAGCCGGACAGAAAAAACTGTTACCATCGAGCTCAACGGGCGGGAAGAAGTCGTCGCTCTGGACAGAGTCAAACCCGCCTACTTGGCAACCGCCCCGCCGTTATGCGCTTTCGACCACTAAGCCGCCCCTGCAACCAAGGATTCGCCTGGCCCTCTGACATCAAAGACATTTTCTTTGACGCCAGCGCTACACCCCCCTTTCTCTTAAAGGGAGGGGGAGCCCTCTAGCGGCCATCGTCGTCTGCATCGGCTGACTATTAATTATGGCGCGCACAGGCGCATGTGCATGCGCACGCTCCTCGTTCCTCGTGCTGCGGGCTGCGATGAAAAGAAAACGAAAAATAAAGAATAGTCTTCTTCTGCTCCTGCCATCGGTCTGAACGGTTCCCTGGTTTTTACGCTCGCCGCCACACGCATTGTTATAGTGGATCTAACCTCAGTCCCTATAGTTATCACCGCTGAATGCGTCACGTATCCGTGTGTTATTGCCGTTTCAGGCACACAATCTACAAAGAGACAAATAGCTTCCAAGTTCCTCAATGGCTTATCTTTAGGGCTCTGCGAATAGTGAGTTTCAGAAGCGAATCGAATACGATTCGAATACGAATCGAATAGTGATCATACCGAATTGAATACGAATACGAATCGATCACTATTGGAATAGTTTTCGAATAGCAAGGTAACCAATTTTAAGACAGCCCTAGAATTCTACAACTTCTTGATTTCAAACGAGTGATCACAAATTTCAACAAAATAACGTTACCGTTACATTTAACTGACAAAACATACTACAGCTATGTAAAATGATGTAAGCTCGTATAAAGGAGCAACTGGAGCCTTTGAGTTATTTTTTAGCTGAAGGACGAATACAGCAGTTACTTCAGTATTAGAGGTAATACTTTGTCACCATCTTTTCAATGATGCCAGCACTTGAGAGTTAAATAATATTTCATGAATGAACATCATAAATCTCGTGATAATGATAGTGGTGAGGACACGTTCGCTTCGCCGAGTCTGGAGTTTAAAGGAAAAATTCCTTCATCCAGCAATGAGTGGAGCTTCGATAGTCCCATTAAAGCTTGAACTGTACGCATCTTGGCAATTCAATAATTAAACAAAAAAAGAAAAATGATCCTTTGGTTTCCCGACGTGTTGCTCCTTTCGGGTTTTTCCGTGCGTGCTGATTATTGGAAAAGTATTCGAAATGTATTCGGTATTTCGAATATGCGCTATTCGATTCGTTATTCGAAATTTTCGAATATTCGCACACTCCTACTTAGAAGAACTTCTTGTTGGGCGAGTTGGGCCATGACTTGTTCTAGGAAATGTGCACAAAGCTCGCCGCATGGACACAGGAAAAATGATGAAGATAGAGGGAGCGCAAACTATCAACTGATTTATTCGTTCTTGAAAGAGCTTATATAAGCTTCTGCAAACGTCACAAGGAAACGGGTTAAGGAGAGAATGCAAACATTTCGTGTCCACCTCATGTCAAGCAAATACTGCGCAGAAAATTGCCTTCTGTCTTACATACAATCTGTCATCTAATCCCACAATAACCCCTACTTACCTTGTCTTGTTATAAGTGCGTCGATTACAAGAAGGAGCACTCATTCGCATGAATGCGAACGGCCACATGAAGTTGTACGGTCTAAGTAGTGCATTGGACATGTGTTTCATGCATTTTCCTTTCCTATAATAATAACTGCTGGGGTTTTGCGAGCCAGAACCGCGATATGATTATGAGGCAAGCCATAGTCGGGGACTCCGTATCAATTTTTGCGACCTGGGCTCCCTTAACCTGCATCTATATATGAACACACGGGTGTTCTATGCATTTCGTCCCCATCGAAATGTAAAGGAATCTTACCTGCGCGCTCAAAATTTTCTTTTGCAGTGTGTATAAAGGATCCTGAAGAAAACTGTTGGAGAGTCCCCTCTTATTTCTTACGGCAACTTTCGGTAAAAATGCAACGCAGATAAAGACGTTTGTGTTGGAACAACGTTTGTAAAGGCGAAGGTATATACTTGTACTGCATTATTATCAATGATGGCGGTATGTCGTGAAACCTGACGTGCCTAGGATGTTCGTACACCTACGTATTCAGTTTCGCATACATTGCTGCTTTTATGTATTTCCTTATGAAGGAAAACATAAGGATAACCTTTACTCCAGTCACGCTTTAGTCCAGCTATCAGGCAGCACGATCTAAAGAGGAAGAGCGTTACGACAAGCAACCTTACTGCGTATTGTTCCTAGTACACTGGAATAGCCACTGCTTTTTTTTTGCGTTAATGAGGTTTAAGTAATTAGCGATAGTTTTATTTGCAACTCCACAAGTACTCACCTAAGTGTCAAAACGTCAATGGGGCGTATGTAGGCATGTTCAAATGGTATCTGACTGCGCTGTTTTCAATAACGTGCTAATTGCGCGCTCATTTTTTCCGGTTTATCGAGAAAGCCCACGAAGTATGAAAAGTGATACGTGACTAGGCTGATGTGCGCATCGTGAACCAGAGCCCCCAAACAGGGTCACATTGAGGTGGTCTGTATCAAGGAAAAAATGCAGAAAGAAAAAAAAATATGGATCGCCCAATCTTCCTCTCCCCGGCCGAAGAAAAGCCCTACTTGGCTTTACAGAGTCAGTCTGTAATCAGAACAGCGCGCCTGTTCTGATTATATATATATATATATATATATATATATATATATATATATATATATATATATATATATATATATATATATAGTGCCACGCCCCCTTCATTTTTTTTATTTTTATGTATTAGGTTTGACCCGCAAGGACGGTTAGCAACGCTCGACGCTGACCACGCCGCAGTGTTCGAAAAGCCTGGCGATTGTAGTAGATCATTGTTTAACATTGCGCCCAGGACGCGAATAGCCGAGATTATTCCAGAGCTTGCAAGACCACCAGTGATAAGGCTGGAAAGATCGATGCATGATGTATAAAGGGCGGCTCGTCCCAGCGATCATCAGTTTTTGGACGGGCGACGCCCAGTTCGCAGCTATCAGTGTACCGCGTCTATTGCTCTAGTTCGAGTTTTCATTTCCCGGCCACAAGTTCGGCCAAATAAAGAGTTTCATCTTGACCACGCCAGCTGTTGTCTTCCTCGACGTCACGACCCCGTGACAATATTTATGCAATCGATCCCGTCCACCAGAGACAGCTAAGCTAGCTTCCCGTGCAATGTCGCAGCGAAGCGGAGAGCTACGGCCGCCACATCACCGCCTAAGTCTGCCCCCAGAGCCATCATCGGCAAAGTATCAAGCCAAACCCCAGCGTTGCGGCGACACACCGCAACGACACAGCCAGCACCGGCCTCCAGAGACATTGACGGCAGGTCCGTAAGCTCGCAGTCATGCAGGCGGTTCTTCATGCAGTATACCCTGAACGGTATTCCAGTGCGGACTGCCCTGCCTGTGGACTATTAGCAACATTGAACCATGTGTTATGGGAATGTGAAGCCATCGGCTCCGCCTTCGGCGAGGACAGGTGGGCAGCGCTCTTGGGCAGCCCCGAACTCCATGACCAAACCCTGCCCGTCCAGAGTGCCCGCGAACAGGCCGCCAAGCTCGCCGTGGCGGTCCCTACGTGGGACTAGCCGGGTGGCGCGGGGTCTCCCCTGCGTCTTCTCTGGACCCAAATAAAATTTGGATCATCTTCATCATGACCGACTGTAATGACAAAAAGCGGCACGGGGGCTCGGGCGCGAGATCGGCTGGCGCGAAGAAGAGAACGAGGAAGCTAGAGAATAAGAACAGCTGGCCCAGCGTCCGGGTGTTGTCTCTTGTGTCTCTTTCTTACAATATATACATACACCAAATAAGAACTCTCTATATACCGGAAAGATGTACAGCACGCCGCACTGAAATCTGAAAAGGTTGTAAGTTGAGTTTCGGCATACCAGTCCAGATCGGCGATTATACTGCGGTTGCGCATTTCCAGCGTCTTCTCAATCGTCGTCGCCTCTCAGATATATTCTTGGACTGTCGAGGGTGGGTTCCGCATCAGCCCAGCGAGGAGCTCTTGCTTTGCCCCTCGCAGGAGCATCCTGACTTTCTTGTCCTCAGGCATGGCTGGGTCAGTGTGGCGTAACAGTCTGGTCATTTCCTCTCCAAAGATGGCAACGCTTTCATTTGGAAGTTGGACCCGCGTCTCTAGCAAGGCTGCGGCCCTTTCTTTTCTGACGACGCTTGCAAACGTCTGCAGGAAAGCGCTGCGAAAGGCATCCCAAGTTCAAAGAGTGGACTCCCGATTCTCGAACCAGGTCCATGCTGCGTCTTCAAGGTAAAAGTAAACGTGGCGCAGCTTGTCCTCGGAGTCCCAGTTGTTGAATGTTGAGACCCTTTCGAACAGTCTCGAGCCAGATTTCCGGGTCTTCGAATGACAACCCGCGGAAGGTTGGCGGCTCCTTGGGCTGCCGGAGTAGGATCGGCGCAGGCCGTACGGGGTCGGTCAATGTCGCTGCGGTCGGTATTGGGACCTGGGGCTGCCTGGTTTGTTCGGGAAGGAGACCGTGCTCTGGCTGCAGTCCCTTCTGCCTGCGGCTTGTTCGACGATCCGAGCTTTCTTTGCCGTCGTCCTCCTCGCGGCTTGGGCTTGGGTCAGCGCTTCGCGGGGGCGTCCGGATCATGGAAGAAGCAGCACCTCCACCAGATGTCACGTGGTCGTGACGTCGACGAAGACAACAGTCAGCACGTCCGAGATGAAACTGTTTATTTGGCCGAACTTGTGGCCGAGAAAGTGAAAGTAAAACTACAGCAATACATTGATAGCGGCGGACAGAGCGTCGACCGTCGATCAACACGCGCGTCAGCTTTTATACAGGCGCTATCGAGCTTTCCAGCAATGTCGCTGGTGGCGGCGTTATCTCTAGACAAAGCTGGAACATTCGCGTGCGGGGCGCAATCTTAACAAAACGATCTACTACAATCGCAAAGCTTCTCGAACACTGCTTCGTGGACAGCGTCGAGCGTTGATGAACGTCCCTGCCGGTCAAACTCGAATACATCAAAACAAGACAAGAAGTGGGCGTGGCAATATTACGTAAGCTGTAAATTTGTAAACAAAATTGTAGTGCGTTCATAAGCATTAAGAGACGCATGCACATATGTGATACACTTACAGTGCAGTTTTCATGCCTTTATTCTTCCGGCTGTGGCATGTTGGGAACATATGAAATTCGCAATATTTTGATACTGAGGGCTGCGATCAACGATGCAATCAACATTTATTAGCACTTGATATTGGCTCTGATATGGAATAAGACTTGCTCATATATTTCTGGCGCTTGTGTAAAAAGGATCAGTTCGTAGGAGTTCATTGGTGAACAAGAAGCAAAAGAAAACGGTGACGAAAAAAGGAACGCAAGACGAGACGCGCGCTGGCCTGGTCTTGAGTTCCATCTTGTGTCGCCGATTTCTTGCCCTTCTTTTTCAACTATAAAAGAACCATAACCAATATTTACAAAGACTTTAACGGCGAATATGAGGTTGGCTGAGAAGTAAGCCATGTCTATGGAATTATGGATGGTCTAACTTTGTATAGGATGAGAAAAAACTGCATGCCTGGGCCCCCTTGCTTGATGACCATGAGGTGTGTCCACTTTTCAAATAAGGGACGCCACCACGCTTTCTTGATTCCCAGTAGGAAAATTGCCTACAGCAAGCAAAAAACGCAAGATGAGCCACATATACGTCGCCGGTGACATTCTTTGTAGGCCTCCAGATTTGAGCGAATGGTTCAACCCAGAGCCGTATATTCCCTTTGGGAGAGTTCGGCGCTCTTTTGATCTCGCCGCCAGTCTGGCAACAGCGCGCTTCCGCGCCGCCGACGCCATTTCGTGCCGAGGTTTCTCGTGATGCTGTACCCCTGACGTCGCTGTCGGCATTTATGCTTCCTCTCTGACCGACCTGGTGTGTCTTTGCTGCTGTTCGTGCACGTGTCGGCTGCGTGGAACATCGTGGACCTGCACGGACGTCGCAATGGGGGCTTGCAGCGCGGTAGGCTGCTCTAAAGGCTCTGTTATACTGCGACGTGCGTTCGCGTCAGCCCGCGGCGGCCGGAGTTGGCGACGCTAAGTTCGTCACGTTACGTTGACGCGAAAACAGAGCACTCTATACTCCCACTTGCGCGACGCACTACGCGTCCCTTCTTCACGTAGAGACACAGACGCAGTTCAGTCTGGATAACGTCGCCGGCGTGGAATGCAGCATGTCGCATCTCGCGCCGGCTGCAGCCGGGGCGCGTTGACGGACGCTGGGCGCGTCAGTCGTATCGCGCGTTGGCCTATAGAGTGCTGCATGTTTGTTAGGGTAGCGTCACTGTGCCGAGCGTGCGCGCGCGTCGACGTTACGCTGGAGTATATCAGCCCCTTAACTCGCTGAAGAAAGGGTTCGCCAGAGACGGAGCGTTGCGGGCGCACGCCAACGCGAGCTTACAGTGCCGCGGCACAAAATGGCGGACAGCGCCGCGCCGCCGCTAAATTTGGATGGTTGTTGGCTCCGCCCCTCCGCCGAACTCTCCGAAGGAATATACGGCTCTGGTTCAACCAACAGCTAAAAATGGTAACATTAGTTAAGTGCCCGGGTAGGGCGACCACTGCTGATCAGTGGCGTAGCCAGGTGGGGGGTGGGTGGGTCTGGGGGGTTTAAATACCCCCCTCTGCGAAGTTTTTCAATTTTGCATGTGTACATACACGCACGCATATACGCACGCTCGAATATACATAAGGTTTGGTTGAAGCCGACCCCCCCCCCCCCTGAAAAATATTTCTCACTACGTTACTGGTGCTCATTGTCTGTGTACGAAACGTCTCGAAATTGACGAAGAAAGAAGCCATGACGAAGAAAGAAGTAAACGTACTAGGTGCAAACTATGTGGCTGTTTCATCGCTTGTGTAGAAGGGAGAGGGGGGAGTGGTTTAAATATGACATGATAATGACGAGTCATGATTCTCTATGTGAAAACAGCAGCGTTCCCGAGCACACGTTGGCCGTGGCATATATCTCAGAATGCTTTCTCATTATGCTATCTCATTATGCACAGAATGCTTACGCTCTTCTGTTTTGCTGTACCGATCGCAAGCGGATCTCATATTCGTTGCTCTGTTTCTGTTTTCGCTGTGCCAATGATTTGGGCACTGCCATGTTTCGGAGAGCACTTGCACTGTTTTCGATGCGGCGCTAAGCTTGTAGGCACTGTTAGTAGCTGTCACGTGTATTTGTGTGAGCCTCGCCTAGCCGAAACTGAGCGCCATTTCTGCAGCAGTGCTTTGAGAGCCTGAATGACACCCTGAGAGTTCAAGCCTAGAATAGGTAGTTACCCCTACTCCGTTAATAGCGTCCACGTCCTTTGACACCCTAGTCGAGCCCACTACATGAAAAAGACAAAGGAGGCAGGGACAATGACATCTATGGAGGCAATATGGTAGAGGCCCGTGACTGTGCGATGTCAGTAGACCTAAAGAACACCAGATGGCCAACATTGCCAGAGCCCTTCACTACGGCATCCCTCATAATCATATCGTGGTTTTGGGACGTAAAACTGAGCGATTCTCAAAAATAATGTGGTTGCTTCTTGGTTGTTCTAGGCCTTAGCTACGTGATGCGGGTTGTTTCTTGGTTGCTTCTAGGTTGTTGGTAGGCTTTAGCTAGATGATGCTAGGTTGTTTCTACGTTAATTCTCAGCGCAGAGAGGGTCGAGGTAACCACACACCAAAGTCCCGAGACAGAAACTCGCGCTGGAACGAAAGTTCGCACCTCTCGTAGATCTACGGGCACGTCGTCGTTGGCGTGGCCCTTCCATCGCCTCGAATCTTCTCGTAGCCGCCATTGCCTTTCCCGTTCTCTAGTGTTGGGCCAACAGTTGCATTCTTTCTTTTAAGTGTACCTGTGGTAAGCAGTGGAATTTTCACTTTCAGTGGCACACACACCCTTTTATGATGATGAAATTTTCTGATGTCTTCCTCATTCTTTCTGGACCAGTAGTGAGTAGTGGGATTTACCCAATTAGTGTAGCACATATCCGTTTATTTTTTCTAGATAGGGTCGGACACAATATGGCTCGCTTAAACAGTTTCACTGTTAAAAAATTCGGCAGATCCCACGTGCCGTGGGATTCAATGTTATGCGAAGCATGCGCAGGAAGCTGACTGTGTCGCAATTTTTCACATTGAGGAATACGTTACGGAATGACGCTAGAGAAATCTGCAAATGCTATCCGCACACACATACTTTGAAGAGTCGCACATGTGTTATATAACCAGTTGTTTACAGTTGCTTAACGATGCCAAGAGGAACATATGTGTTACCACCACCAAACGCAGTAAGCTGATATGTAGTGCTTATATTCTTCAATACTGGCTAGCCCGAACTTGAATAGGACAATGAAGGAATACAGATGCATAGGGCAGGCGCTACACGCAACTAAGCTTCATTCAGAAAAGTTTCCCTATAAAAACACAGCCCAGTGGCACGCGCAGGCGCACTGCACGTACGTTACAGTCATAGTTACAGTTAGAGTTGCGTTACAGTTGCTATGCTTATACTGATCAGTTATGACGGAGAATGCACGCACGTTTCACGAAACCGTGTGCATATGTGGTAGGGGTTCTTGGTAGTTTTTTGAATAAGGTCATCATCATGGTGGTCAGTTAGCACCACCAGCTGGACAGGACTTGTTATCACTTCCGTTCGTGATCCCTACTGCGAACTGTCTCAGTGTAGTGAAGTGCGAGGTATGAAGTGCTGGGGGAAACCGCCGATGGCCTTTACGAAGAAATGATTTATGATGCCTCCTGTCCTGGACATGGCACCGAGGTCTTGTGATGCCCTGTCCACATTCAAGCCGTCTTTCATGGCGCCTAAGAACCAGGCGTTGTTGGGTTTTGATAAGTCCATGCTGAAGTCACCGGTAATCATGAGGGACATGGTCCTCTCGGCAGAGTTATTGTAGGAACCATTGACCCTGTTTTTTTGCGTAATCCACTTGGTCGACGTTGCCGATCACGTGGACGAGTGGATGGTAGCCCAGCTTTCCAGGGGTGCTGTCTTCAGCTCCCTAACTTTCCTTGCGTCGGCCGCTGTGGTGTAGTGATTACGGTGCTCGGCTGCTGACCCGAAGGTCGCGAGTTCGATCCCAGTCGCGGCGGGCGTATTTCGATGGAGACGAAATGCCATAGGCCCGTGTACTGTGCGATGTCAGTGCACGTTATAGAATACCAGAAGGTCAAAATTTCTGGAACCCTTCGCTACGACGTCTCTCATAATCATATCGTGGTTTTGGGACGTAAATTCCCAACAATTACTATTATTATCACCTTCCTTCCGTGTCAATGTTTAAGTTCGCGGTTACTGCTTTGATTGAGAGTCTGCTATCACCTGTGGCACATACCCGCATAACATGAACACTGGTATGCGGGTATGTGCCACACGTGACCAAGGGAAAGGGTTTCATGACGTACGCGGCAGGTATCTTACGTCATTCATGTCATCACCAGTGAATCGTGTTCGTCATACATGCATTCTATGTTATGCAAATTTTGGTATCTTACAACCTGTGGAGACGACCGGAAGAGCGCCCAGACGTGGGCGGCTACATAGATAGATACGTAGATAGAAACGCCAGAAGTGCCTGAGGTTCGCTAAGAAATGCTTCGCATTTAAAAGTAATCCACAGCTCTTGTGGCACTTCGCACGTTACTACAAATGGCGCTAGACCATAATGAAAAAGCGCGAGCACATGGGTAAGCACTGTGTGAAGTACCAAATCATCTGTATCGAGCATTGGTAGTTATTCATCTACAAATATTAGTACTTTAGCCACCCTGCCGATTATTCTCTGCCCAATGAACCCTCACTCAGGCGTTTGCACAGTTGGTTTTCTGGAACGCCGAGAGGTTTAACTGAGGTCCACATTCTCAAACTCTCAAGGAAAACTTTCCTGCAGTCGACAGGCCTACGTATCGGGTCATCACTAGCGCCAGAAAACACTCAGCGACTTTTATTTAGCCGGCCTGGGCAGGATTTTTCACGAGGGGAGAGATGTGGCTAAAGTTTCTAGATAATTAACTACTACTACTCCATAACGATGATTTAGGATTTCAACAAAGAGTGAAGACAAGCCAAGCTTGGGCCACGAACTAGCTCAGTAAACCACTTATTGTAACCAAAACAAACCCGAGCAATTATTGGCTTCTATTCGCAGAATTTGTGCTCTTTACTTCAATATTTCACTCCTTAAAATTTTCGGACGTGATCATTTCGTTCGACGATTCACGAACCAGGCAGCTGCGCTTCCATCCGTGTTGTTGAGGGGCAAAGCTAGAGACCATGGGGATAGCTGCTATCGTGAGTTGACGAATTCCCATTGTTTTACTTGCTACAGTGAGCTTAGAAAAGCTGATTACCAACCGTTATTGTGCTGTATCAGTTGTTATCACCGTTCAGTGTTGCACGTATCCATGTAATATCCTCGTTTCCTGGTATGCAATATGCGGAGTTCCTCAATGGGACATCTGGTCTTCTTACAAAACCGTCGCCCGCGAAAGGCAGGACGCAGTTGGTTGAACGCTAACGGCAGCATGAAGCTCTACATTCTTATAGCACTCGTCAGTGCTGCATGGGGTATGTATATCAATAATTTTCAATTGCACTTCACATAACAGACGCTGAGTAAAGTCACTGAGTAAAAGCCATTTTATTGTTAATCCCAAGCAGTGCTGGGCAGTATCGAAGATACATGTATCTTAGATACTATCTTAGATACTCTATGGGTATCTTGTACCTGTATCGCGATACGTCTTGAAAGACGAGTATCTGTATCTGTATTTCCGATACATTCGATAATATATCGTGTATCTTAAGATACAAGATACTTCTATCGCAACACAACCGTGCGAAACAATTATCGCTGGCCAATATTCGCTTCTCAAGCTGGTACTGGCGCCACTAAGCCATCTGAATAAGTCTTAGGGCAGTGACGCAATTTTATTTTTCCGCCAGAGTCCTCCAGTGAGGGCAGAAGATAAGGACGACAAGCGCGCGGACGTCTACGCCTAGCCCACGTACCTTTTGTTTTCTCGATCTCTTTTTCTTTTGAGTTGCGCAGTGCCGCGACACTTGCTCTTAGCAACTGTCCTGCGCCACGTACTCCACTGCGCGTGGTGTCTATCGCGCAAATTTTGCTATTGCTACAGTGTCGTTATTGAAGATTCTCTTGCGTCTTGCGTCTTGCTCCGTAACGAAATGTGATGCGTGCAAGAATAGGGTTCCTTTGCGTCGCGTGGATTTTACATATCAGCGATTGGAAGGATCTCGTGGATGTAAGCTTGACTTGCATGCAGTGAATTAAATTATATGCAAATAATATTCTAAAAACTTTAGCCCCACTGGTACTGAAACTAGATCTAAAAGAGCAAGCGTTTATCTAAGTGAAAATATCTTGGCGTACCGTATTTTTCACTTCCTGCTACATTTGTTCAAAGAATTTATGAAATCATAATGTCATTATTTGCACTAGTGCTTTCTTAGCTGTCATTTTGCATCCCGTACATTACCTAGGTCTCTGCACTGTTTGTCCGGTCTGGTCACTGCAGTAGGTCTTTTGTAACGCGCTCTCGAAATAAGATCTCTGCTTTATTCTTCTGTCGCTTTATTTCTACTACTGTTTTACACGTTGCCAAGGCAATTTTGAAAACAAATATATAATTATGTGGGCGTGCTTGAGTATACAGTACAAAACATTCTGCTTACCGCTTAGGAAAATTGCGAAATTGAGTTTGCATTATAATAATGGAAATCATTAGGAGCCACCTTAAAGATGTTAGGAAGGGGATTCGAGAAACGTTGTTTTACTGAATGCTCCCTTTTACTCATGAGCGCCCCAACGAGCCGTTTCAGGCAATTTTCCATAGGCACCGAATTTTCTATTGTCTCAACAGGTAAGTTCACGATACTCCATGCTCATAGATATTAAGGGCGCCCTCTGTATTGTGTTTCTGTACTCATTCAATGTTAATGTTTGACACACAACCACCTCTCTATTTTGCTTATATTTGTTTTCCTCTTTTAGGCCTTCTTAAATATTTTTCGTATTACTAATCGCTACGTAATGTGAGCTAAAAGCGGCAATAGCGCCAATAGCGGCGGCGTCCTGCGACGCTGAATGCAACTATACAATACGTCTGAGATGCTTCTGTGTTGCACATGTTCTCTCGTTGAAGAAAAATTGCTAATAAGATTGCACGTTAGTGAGTCTATCAACAAAGAATCCTTTACGCCAGCAGATAAATAGAATATGAATATTCATTGCAGTTTTACGTCATCTGCGTATACACCAGGGGTCTCAAACTCAGCTTATAGCCAGCGGGCCGCAGTCGCTAAATTTAGCTGCAAGGGCCGGTACACTGAGGATGGTGGGAGAGAGTTTGAACAAAATTACGATTTAAAGGAAGCCTTTCCCATATCTCATATATAGGCCATTTCTGAAGGGGATTTGGAGTCAGGATTCGAGAAACATCGATACCGATGTACACAACGAGTGAGTTTTTCAGTAAAACTTTTGTTGGGCCTAGTTGGTACATAGCATTTAGGAACAGAACTTCAGCGCAAATGAAGACGGACCACGAAGACAAGAAAGACAAGGACTGAGTGAGTTTTTGTTCCACGGTTATGTTTCAGCACATGGTGACCACATGTTCCTCACGAAAGGAATGCTTGAGACCAATCATGTCTGTGCAGCTCACGAACGTACTCATTTCGAAAATAAAAACAAATGGGATGAAGACGGTCATGTGTGTGGGCCGGGCCGCTAGCGAAAGGTCTCAAACCTCTAGTATACACCATGCGTTCCACCCCGCACCCCCCCCCCCCCAAAAAAAAAGAAAAAAAAAGAAAATGTCGCTACCAGCGCCGCTGCTGCTGTACACCTGTCACTATATACGGTTTTGTGCAAGCTGTCTTTTACGGACAAAGTAAAAGTCCACACCAGTATTTGCGCAGTCGTGGGAAGGCTTCTTATTGAAATTATTGTGATTATACGGCAACCCGCTAGCTGGTCGGCAAGTTGAGCAGTGACTCCCATCAATTGCAAAAATAACAAGCAAGAACCGCTGTCAGCGAAGTGTATAAAGAGTTGTCCTGTGAAGAAGCGAAAACAAACCCCAATAAGTTGTTTTGGGTGGAAACTAATGTACTTTGAGATGAAGGGCAATACTTTCGAGATACTAACAGACATTTCATTCAAGTGAGACAAGATAGGTCACAGTTAAGAAATTTTCAAGCAGACATTTTCGTACATTGGCGTTTGCTGCTACATTATATGGAGATGTAATAACAAATTTGATAACGTATCGAAGTATCTTAAGATACAATCGCCAAGTATCGTATCGGATACAATTATTGCGGCAGTATCTTGTATCTGTATCTCCAATACTTCTTGTCTGAGTATATTGTATCGTATCGCGATACAATTTCAAAGTATCTTTGCCCAGCCCTGATCCCAAGTTTTGATCAAGACCCTGTGCAGAAGACGTTTCTGGTGGCAGAATATTACTAAAGATCGTGTTATGTATTTGTGCGGCATTCTGATCACAAAATATGCTAAATTCTCAAATCTGGCGTGTCATAGGTTGTTCGCTGAAATACGTGCTCAGCTTGAGATGCATTGTTGCTCCATCGAAAGCGTAATCTACATGTGCAGCGTGTGTTCACTGATGTGTAGGTGCCGGTCGATATATATATATATAGTGAAATTTCGAAGCTAGGGAAAACATTTTAGACTCTAGAGCTTACCAACCTCACTTCACCACATGTCGCCCAAACGTCCACCTGTTTGTGCATCTCCCGGTCACACGACGGCTGCTCGCTCTTAATTAAAATCGGCATAAAATGGTAATAAAATACGCTTGCCATAACGAGTGTCTTGCAATGGCAGCTCAGCCCTAGGAATGCGAAGTGGACGCTTAATATGCATTTAAATTGAACCTCCAGGAAATGATGTATTTTCTTTTCAACAAATGGACGCCTGTGGCCAGGTTTCTCTATTAAAGGGACACTAAAGTGAAACAAAGAATTGGTCTAGATTGACAAATTTGCTTTTAAAGCTCTAATGACGCTAATTCCACCACCACAGGTTAATAATAGAGAAGAAAATCAAGATCAATGTTTCATGTTTAAATATTATGCCGAAATTTCCGTGCGTCACTTCACAGATTTTTGCGTGACGTCACGGACAACTTGTTGCTTCAACTGCCCATATGGAATTGGATCAATTCATGGTGTATATTTTCCCACGGCGCTAAAAGGAAGCGGCGCCTTGGGTAATGCGGGTCACTCTACGATGTAAGTGAAAAGACACTAATACGAAATAATAAATCAGTTTAGAGTGATAAGTTGGTTAGTTATAAGACTGACAAACTACGAAAACTGTAGCGTCGTTGATTTCACCTCCATGAGTGAAATAATGTATGAGAAAATGAATGTGAAAAGTATTGCTTGAAAATTTTTCGCCGAAGTCTCCGTTGATGACATCACGGATTTCAAAGCGGTTTTTCGTATTTTGGCTACAATGGCTCAACGAAATTTCCTTAAACTGGGTCTCTCAAGTCTTCGCATAAAATCTATGACGTCACCGTGCCTGATGCGGGAACTTCAAGGTGGCATTGCCAACCGTATTACCTTTCTGGGCGTTTTCTCGCTTACCAAGTTTTTTCTCGCAGCAAGCGATGTGTCTTTGGTACCGCGAAGGAGCAATACACTAATAGGAGCAAAAGCGTTTCCCCGCAGTCAAGAAATTTATTCCCGCAAGGGCTGGGGCAGCGAAGAAGGTAGGAGCGGGGTTAGGGGGGAGAGAGATACAGATAATTGAACAAAAGGTTTGAAATAGGCTAAGCTTTTCCCATATCGCATACAAGGATCATTTCTGAAGGGGATTTTGCGTCAGAGGTTACGAACAACATATGGAACTGGAACGGCCTGCCCTATGACATTATCACCATTGCCTCATCATCTACCTTCCAGGAACGCGTCACTGATCATCTGCTATGTTATTTCGAAACTTCGCCGTTTGTCTTATTTGCAATGTTATTTGAGCCTTCGCTGTTTGTCAACTGAACTGAACATATCGATACCAATCTTCAGAATGATGCAAATGTGGACGCCGATTCTGTAATATCGAGTTTTTGTTCTATCGCATGGGCTGCCTCACGAATAAAACGCTTGAGGCCAGTCACGTCTGCGTAGCATGCCAGAACAAAGCCTTAGTAACCGCAATAGGCGAGAAATTAATGCGAGTCCAATTTAGCAAATTCACATGAACTCAGTCACAAAGTGATAAAATTATGGGACGAAGACAGTCGTGCGCGGGCGCAGGCAGCTACCAGAGGGTCCACGGGCCGCGTGCTTGAGACCCCTGTCGTATAGTGTCCCTTTAGTAAGAGCTGTTCTCAATAAGAGCTGTTCTAGCGTCAACTTATGTTCATTGCATACATCTTCTTTACGTATGGTTCTTTGCAGCCGCTTCCGGCATCCCTGAGCGGTGCCAACTGCCAGCCCGCCCGGGATCCTGCAAAGCGTCGTTGCTCAGATGGTGGTACAACGCGGAGGCAGCCCAGTGTGAAAAGTTCTTTTTCGGTGGTTGCGCCGGGAATGAGAACAATTTCGAAACCAAAGAGCTGTGCGAACAGACGTGCTCCGAACATAAGAGTGAGTTGATCTTCATGAGTGACAGCGTCCAACTGTGTTCATAAGAAAACGTTATCCGAGAGGCATATCGCTTTCCAAGCATAAGAGTCAGGAGATCTTCATTATTTACTGTGCCCACACAGGTCCATAATGGGATATAATTCTATAATCGGAAGCGGTATCCGAGAGGCATATTGCAGTGGGTAGGCATGCCATGCACGAGTGTGCAGGTTCTGGGGTTGTAAGAACGATGTGTAGTGCCAGTGGTGATACTGTGGAACGATCATTTCCCATTGCGCGAAAGGGCACCGACCTATTTATTCTAAGAATCCTTTAACTAAACGCGCAATTGATGGGGTTTTTTCAAGGTGCAAGCATAAGAAGTACTATCTATGAATGGCTTGTGCAGTACAAGATACAAGGCACACGGACACCGCTGACTGTCAGCTGAGGGTTTATTTCATATCCGACACAAACACGAACGTTTGTAAGCATGCGCGATAGACTTTTTTCATGTGCATTCAATAACACAGAACACAAAAAACACGCAATATCCACGAAGTGAATGATGATTGAGGAGCTGGCTCGGAGATAATCGGGTAACCCGTGAATGCTCCGTACAATTGCTCTACTGTCATTTAAAGACGTCAAACGTTTTTATATTAGCGATTGTGGTCAGGTTGTTGTCGAACCACAACCAGTCGCAGACCTTGCAGCTGTGGCCGAAAGTGTGGTCGAGGAAATCGCGCTTGAAGCGCGCGTCGGCGCCACCAACTTCAGGTAGCGACCGCTTTCGGCGCATGGCCGCTGCATCCAACGCCCGTACCTCTTCGAGGTTTTCCTACCACCGCTTCCACGCTGCTTCGGCTTCGCGGGCTTGTAACACGGGGTCCGCACGACGCTGACCTCTCTCTGCAACCTCGCGATCTCTCACCGCAGGGTCTTGGCGGCCAGCCCGCACTGCTACTGCCTTGCGAGCCTTCCGCTCCGCCGCCTTGTCTTCTTCGTTCATGTTATTAGTATCGAAGCGCACTGACTGACGACTAACTAAAGTTATGGTGAGCCTTTTTAGAAAAGAACATAAAATAAAGCGCCTCTGCCCGTGCCACCGAGGTATAACAGGTGTAAACCAATTGAACGAAAATAAATAGGGCTTGCACCAACAAATGTTTTTTGTTCTAGAAAAAAGAAAGAAGAAGCAAAAAAGAAAATGAAATTGTACCATCTAGCGCCACCCCAGCTACGAGAACGGCCCCAAACAGCGAGGATCTATTTCCTTTTATGGGTTACATGTTTTAGATGTGAAGCATCTTATAGCGGAGTTCAATCCGGTGGTGCTGGTGGTGGTGTGTGGCGTGACCACCATTACTGCGCATGCGCAAGCCCTCTCCACTCCCCTCTCCAATCGCCCTCTCCACTTTCCACTCCCCTCTCCCCTCTCCCCCACCCCTCTCCCCTTGCTATCTTCCCCTCTTCCCTCTCTCTAGCCTCTCCCCCTCTCCACTTCCCCTCTCCCTTTTGCCTCTCTCCCCTTCCCTCTCCACTCCCCCTCTGAAACGCGGGCTCTACATGCCGAAACGCTGCTTCGCATTGCCTCATGGTCCCCTTTAGCGGGAGATGGTGTGATTTTCCTTACGCTCTTGACTGACACATTTCCTGCTTGTCTCCTTGTTTGTTTCCTTTTCACCTGCTCCTTCACAGCTTCTGCTTTATGGCGTTGCCCTCTCCTTGGCAGCGCCATGAGTTTATCCTGCTGACTTAGGGAAAAAACCATTTAGACGCCCGAGCAGACGCAGTATGGTAATTCCCCTGCACGCCCTCTTCCTCTCTCTCTCCCTCCCTTCCTCTTTTCCTCCCCTCCGTCTGTCGAAAGAGAAGGAAGCGCGCATTTGTGACCTTCTAGCAGTCTCCTATCTAACTAGAGCACGCGCCGGAGTGGAGCGAGTGCCGCATGCTACACTTGGCTACGCTATATGTGGTTTTGCCTGCGTTAATATCATCATCAAGGCGCTCGAAGAACAAGAGGAAGAAGACTTCTCTTTCGCGCGAGCTGCGCCTGTAGCGGTCGCCTCTGCAACTAAGGTCACGCTTACGGCGCGGGACTTTGCCCCAGCTTAAGAACCTGGCGAACCTGCTATCTTTGTCTTTCTGTTTTTCCGGCTCTTTCTATCTTTCTTCCCATTCTTTCTCTCTCTGTTTCTATGTCTTTCTCAATCTTTCTTTGATTCTCTCTCTTTCCCTCTTCTTTTCTCTTTCTCTTTTTCTCTGTGTTTTTATATGTATTTTTGTGTCTGTTTCTTTCTCTGTATTTCTATTTCTTCATCTGTCTTTCTATTTCTATCTTTCATCCCTTCCTTTCTCTCTCGTTGTTTCTCTCTCTCTCTTTCTCTCTCTCTCGCTTTGCACTCGTTCTCTCGTCCATGAATCATTGCATCCCACGCCGGACAAGTAGGCCCACGTGTTCTGTAAGCGAAGAAGAGGACAAAGAGGGCTCGTATCAGGCCATGATGATGACAATGTTTTTCACGACAAATGAACATTGGAGCGTGAACAGCTCTATTGTTAAAAAGAGCTCAGTGGAAGCTCCTTTCGTTCCTCTTCACCTTCGCACCGTTACTTCTCACCATCACTTCCCTTTTCCACCATCTTCCTACGTTATGCATGACAATGCTATGCTAGGAGCTGCTTGGCACATACCCGCTTTCTGTGACTCATACCAGCCGAGTTTTGTGTCGTCGCTGCGTGCCATACGGAAAAGCATAACAGCTCCGCTATAATACAGGGTTCGAGGTGGATTCGAACCCAAGCGTTCGGCGTGGCTAGCAAGCATTCTACCACAAATGGTTCAATCATTTTCTGAAAAAGATTATACAAGCTTCATGTATGACGAGGAAACGTGCTAAGAGGCGTGATATTACGTGGCATAAGAGCAGAATCGCACCAGGCGTCACACCATGTAAACTGGGTAGTGAGTGGGTGGTTAAAGGTTTCCAAGACATTATAACATGCCACCGTAATAATTATTCATCATTCTCATTATCGTCCACCACAGCAACAAAAGAATGTGCAGCCACACAGGTGCGCACATTGCCTTAGGAAATGTTCCTACTCTAGTGAACAAAGTGGGTGTTGTGCATGTTAAGGTAATTTATATTGTAACAAATTAAATAGTGCGCGGTACACATTGTTAACAGGTAATCTTTCTATGCATTAAATAAAGAAACTGCAGCGTGGCGTAGTGGTAGAGAACTCGGCTGAGAATGTGAAGGTGGCAGGTTCATTATTTTTTTCCACGACTTTCTTGTTTATATTGATTGCAATAATGCTTTTAATGTCTACCTTATTCAAGTGGCAATTCGTTTGTGTTGTAAACTAAGGTTTGGCGATGTGTTGGAAGTTGCCGCTGTTCGAGCCTTCGAAGCTGCCTCTTATGGCGTTTCAGAAACGAGGGCTTGACGATCAGGAACACTTTCTTTCGTTTTCACTAAAAGCTCTCCTCTAAACTTGCACATTAAAGTGTCATTTGTGGCGTCTACGCTCGTATGCTTATGGTTAAGAGACAGTTATATATCGCTCTGGGTTTCGGCAAGAAACTCGCGCTAGATTGTACTCCGTCTGTTTCGGAGGGAGTTCCCGACCCTCTTCACGCTACGTCGGCGCGGGAGTTCCGTATATTGGGAACTCCATCTGAGTAGCAGAGAGTTCGCAGTCTCTTTTACTCTGCCTTCAAGGAAAGAGTAAGTTCCGCGGCTAACTCTCCACTACTTCCCCACGGAGTTAAGGTGTTCTGACGAGAGCAATACAGTTGCTTCACTCTTGCAGTGCTCTCGCTTCATCTGCGAGTGAACTAGCCTGATCTCAGAGCCTTCCTAATCGACAACACTATGAGGAATCAGTCTGGGACTGATGCCGGCCGCTCCCACGCCGGGGCAGAGATGCCGAGCCCCTCCGTTGCCACACCGGCCTTCTGGAGAGCCCTGAGACGGTCCACCAGCAGGTCAATGTTTACCTTGAGAACCATTACCGTCAAATGTCGAGCAGCGCCAGAGCATGTTGTCTAAATCATGCGAACCCCTACACTTAATACAGTGGACTAAAACTCCGCAGTCCGGATTAATTATATTGATAACGACCAGGTTAGGGTACGTCCGTGTCTGCAGAAGCCTCAATGAAACCGCCTGTGGCCTATTTAATTTAGAATGTGGCAGAGGGAATACCCTGCGCCCTAGGTAGATGTTCTGAAGAATTTCTTTTCCGCGCAAGTGTGCGAGTAGAGACACTGGAAGCGTGTTTGCGTTGCCGACCCAGTTTGATTGAATCTCTGTTACATTATTTTCTTAGACCACTTTAATTGACGCTTCTCAGTTTCTGCTGTCCTTTACTTTTCAGGCAACCAAAGGCGCTGGAGAAGAAGCAGTAGCACGAAGGAGCATATACTTTGTAAGTGCCGCACAACATTCTTCATATTGTTACAACCATCACGATGATCACGCAGATATCAGGAAAAAGCAATTCGCGGGTTCACGGGGCGTGGGGTGAGCGCGTAAGTGCGGTGCTGAATGGGTATTAAAAGAACCATAACAAAACGCGGTCCTTTCTTAAGGATGTCTGTTTTCAGATCGAATGTAAGAAACGCCTGGATCGCAAGATTCCTGTAACCGCATGTTCTAAGACGTTCTAAATGTCTTTAAGGCCTACTGCGGTGGTTTCTTTAATCTCTTGGCAATAGCGATTTTAAGTTCCTGAGATGCATCTGTCACGCGCCTGATACTACAAATTTCTAGCAAATTAAAAAAATGATAATAAGAAGCCACGAAGGCGCGAAACGAAAACCGAAAAACAACAGCAGTATTCTGCTCACGTGGCATATCAAGGGGCCAAACCAGACGGTGTGTGAAGCACATCGGCCCGGACAGAATGCGGCGGAGAACGAAAGCTCCCAATCCAACGAGGAGCAGATGATCAATGGGAACTTGACCACGCCACACCTTTACGCACCCCGACTGAAGAAACATGGTTGACCCCTCCGTCATAGCAAATGGTATACCACGAAAGTAAAATGTGTCTGCACAAAAGTAGTTTAATGCTTAATGCACATTGAAACATGACAGTTTACACATTATCTATTGGTGTTTGGAGGCTACAGCACCATCTGGCATGAATGCGATTGATGGTACATCCACATACCTAAGATAAGCGTCCACGCTCATGATTTAACCGTTATGGCTAGGGCTCCGTGTTTTCGGAGTTTATTTTTCGTGAAATTCGGAGGTTCTTTTTGGTATTTTATTTTTCTAATGAAACTCGGCGTTTATGGAAGTTTATTACTCGTAAATCACCAATTCTCCGAAATTCGGAGTTTAATTTTGCATTATTCTCAATACTGCAATATCCGATGTGAAATTTCTGAACACAACATCAGTACATACAAAGCGTATTTTGGTTGTCTGGGACGTTTGAACGCCCAAACACATATACACACGGGAAGAAATACTTGAAAACAAAACACCTACGTTTGTGCGTATTACGATAGGAGGACGCACGAGGGGTCTTCCCCTTTGAATCACATAAGGGGAGGGGGCTCAAAATCCGCCCCATAAGTCAACTCAGTCGGACCTGTACCGTCATTGCATGAAGGGCATGGTTATGGCCACGCAGGTTTTTGACGATAATGGTAGCGGAAGGCCTCTGAGGTTGTATTTCAAGAACTTCCCACATTTACTTCAGGAAAGCCAGGAAAACAGGCCATTGCGAGATGGACGTCATCGGTTCATCTTAATTATTTTCATCTATTGTGAAGCATGTCCATTGGACTAGACCAAGGGGGGGTGGGGGTGTAGGGGTGGTGCTGCAATGTATCCCCCCACCTATAGGGAACCCTGCGCATGCCTATGCGTAATACAACCTTAGAGTTGTTGTAATAGACGCAATTACCCATTACCAGGTCTGCATATTCAATGTCGTGTGGCGCCCGCCACTGCCCACAGGGGACCGTATACCCAGATGCCGTCTAATGCTCCCGGGGGCCCTTGCGCCAGAGCACCCGCGATCACGCAACGTGGGGAGGTGTCAGCACCTGCGTGCTGTTGTGCCAGAGCACCTGTGATCAGTGAACGTGCAAAGGTGTCAACAGATGCACTTCGGTCGAACCCCTTCACTTCGGCAACACCTGCACTTCAGTCGAACTCCTGCACTTCGGTCAGCACCTGCCTGAGGAGGATACGTCACATTGAACTGACACCTCATTTAAGGCCATGCCGGTCCGTTCTTAAGGAGCCGCCTCAGGCGACTTGGTCGTGCTGGCAGATGCTGTACTGCCATAACCTACTATACCTGCGATAAACCTTTGCCTGCTTGTTCTGATCCTAAGCGAAAGTCCGATCTTCGGCTATATCGGCCAACCAGCCTGCCGGCTTACAAGGACACGCAAATCGCATTCCTTACACCCTACATACTCTGACGTCTCTCGCTCCGTGTGCGACAAACCCTTTGTTAAATGTGCGATGAGTGCAGTCTACGCCATATTGGTGTTGTAAGGTAAAGTTTATATCGGCCAAATTGGTCTATGTATGAATGACCGCTTTGAACCTGTCCTTTCGGGGAAAAAAATCTGAGTTTATCGGATAAATCCCAATTGTCAACAGTTTCACCCGCGATTGTTTATTGGATTGTTAGGATTATTCCGAAAACACGGAGCCCTAGTTATGGCAGCTGAAGTAGCTAAGATACATCTGGACACAACAAATGGTGAATTCCGCAGAAAGATGGCATAAACAAGCACCTAATAAACACCACGATATGCAGTCCTGCAAAACGTCGTCATTTCAGGCGAGAAATGGCAAGGTGTTGCTCCTCAGTAAATAGATAACCTACGCCTCTGCGCATGCATACACTACCCCACAGCCATTCAGGAACACGAAGTGCAGAGTTCGTAGCTTGAGCCGTGAAACCGTGAGGGTGTTCCGCTTGTCGCTGGCGTGACTCTCGCTCCACCGAAACGTTCACATGCACGACGTTCGCTGCGTTTGATCCAGCAGTTTTCTTAGTCGGTGTCATTGCACTTGAAGCAGTAGGCGACGGAAAAACGCATTGGTTCATGTTGGAGCCGAACTGCGCTGGTGACGAGGCGTCACGCGCTAACACGACGCGAAAGGCAAAAGACCATCTGTGTCGTCACCGAATCGAATCAAGGCCTAAGCCGCGCTGCGCCGATGTCCTCCGATGAGGCGAGACTACCGAAGCGCTCCCTCTCGAGAATCGTTACTGTCACGATACAGCACGTCACCGCTCCCAGAACGTGACACCGTCTGTGTCAAATGTGAGCGCAGTGTTAGAGAGAAGCTGTGATAGATACACGGCGCATTTGTGAAATACCGTGCATGTGCGTCGGTAGTTCGGTAGGTAGAGCGCCTGGCACTCATCGTCGCGAACCTAGAGGTCGTCGGTTTGACTTTCGCAACAGCAACACTTATCTTATACATTTTTTTTGTCATCTGTTTGTGAGTCATTTACCGACGTCATAATCCTGACGGAAATGAAGTCTGTGAGACCTTGGCAGACCTCGTGATAAAACACTTTCGTGTTGAAAAGGTCTTTCAGCATTGCTCGTTTACGGTCCGGGAACTCTCTTCGCAGTGAGTACCACAACAATAGGAGAGCTTTAGTTTGTCCGCAAACTTCTTAGCATTAGCGTTTATTCCTTTAGCTGATTATCGTAGCCCCAAACATGAGCGGGTTGGACAGGTGGGGCCATCTGACGCTTGAGAGATATACCAGGCAAGAAAATGTAGATCTTCCGAGATTTGGGACGCCGGCAGGTAATGCTCGGGCCGCCAGAGGTGCAATCAGGACTGCATGTGAATCAATGGACATTGGGACGCCTCACGTTGAACGCTCAGTGAAAGACGAGAAATGATGCTGTAAAGGGCGATATGGGGCAGACAAGTCTTGGCGCGAGAGAAGCTCAGGGCAAAATTAGATTTGAAGAGAGGCTAAGGAATATGAAAATACAGTAGACGGGCGGAAAAAGCGCTCTGGTATTTGTAGAGGATGTGCGTTCACTCAAAGGGCAGAAAAAGAACTGAGAGACTCACCAGGGTGTATAAGGCTGAGAGTGTAAGCGATATGACAACAATGAACGTTGCGGTCACAGGGTAAGGCAAATTTTTAAAAATAAGTCAGCTTTTCTTTTCTTTGCAATTTGTGAAGCGAATCTTTTTGTGCACATTTTTCATATTCGTGCTTTTCTTAGGAAGTGTTTTTGTGGCTTAAAAATAGTTTTTCCAAAAACGAGTAGCGAGGGAACAAGCACCACAGGACAAGCCCCTCGTATGCACTGCGTGGTTTCAGTACATTTTCCTAAAAAAACAAAAAACGACTTTTTGTACGATAAATAAAATGCTTGTCTGGGATCAGCTGTGCATGAGAAATTGTGGGGTAACTTCTAAGGCAACCAGAAGACGCGGTGCATCTTTTTAATCGCAGTTGTTTGTCGGAGCGCGTCTCTTGGCACAATTTTAGCTCCTGGCCTCATTACACCTTGTGTCTGTCGTGCCTGTCGGTAAGTTGAGATGCTGAGGGTAAAGAAGGTCTGCAGCAAGCGCAAATTTCAGGCAACCAATACAGTTCTCTTGTAAATGGTATGCTCTAATGGAAAATAATGGTATTTGCGATGTAATGAGACATAATTGCGCATGCAAATTGAGCGGTTGAAGAGTTGAGCTAATGGTAATTGCATCGCAGAGTCTTTGCTGTCTTTGTTTAGGCGTTAGAGCGTTACGGATTGCGACATTGGACGCTGTTCTTTAGCTTAATCATGACAACATCGCGCATGCCAAAATTCGGAAATAATAAGGATTGAAGCCTCGCCAAAACACAGCCAATTTGCTGAAAGAAGTTGTCCACCATCAACGATACATTGCGGAAATAGCTGCACGACAGCTCAACATAAGAAGCACGGCAAGCAAGACGCTAGGCTCAAAAGTGGAAAAAAATACTTTGGCAATGACTACCAGGCTTGTACCTACTAAATGAAATAGTTGAGCTGTGTTTGTGGCAAGTGATGTTTGCTTTTCAGCTGTTTTGTTACTTTAAACTTGATAATCTCAGAACCTTGCTTATTATTACTTAGGTACCATTATTTTCTATGTATTCTGAGATAACGAGTTGATTACTTTTCCTCGTATTCGGCATAAGTGCATACAAATACTCTCCACCACAATTCAAATGATGAACTTCAAAGTTTTGTGCTACACATTTTGAAGGATGCGAATTAGCTCATCATTTAGGTCACAGTGGTCAAAAATGTAGACACCCCATTTAGTTCCTGAGCAGACAGTTCAACATGATCAAAAATGCATGGGACGTATAGGGCTTGTCCAGTGTCATTAGGTGAAAAGTCAGATTAAATAGCAGTGATGAGAGAAAAACGGTTCTGAGCCTCTTCTGCAAGAGTAAAGAGGAAGAGAGGAGCCAATAACTTATTTATACTTGAAAGCGAAACATGTTACTGTTTGAAGAGAGGTCGGGTAGCCTTAAAACGCATAGTTATAAAACGAGATTCAGTAAAGAAGAGAAATATGCATGCTGTGGGGAAGGTAAGAAAACGAAGCAGTTTGTCCTAGAGGGGTCATCAACCACGTTTCCAAGGTATTATTAAGTGACCTCTATATTGGGGTTTATTGCCTGAGGAATCGACATTTCTCGAATCCGTGAAGAACGAGCGGATTTACAGGGTTTTGTCGCCACTTTAAGCACTTTCTCTCGTTTCTCGCCGCGATGATTGCGTGAGATGGTAGACAGGGAAGGATGGTACAAGGGAAAGAAGCTACGTCGGCACGTCGTCACCTTCAGCGCCGGTTGGGATACGCGATTACTCTCTCCCGTTGTGATACCTCTGCGCGAGTATGGCTCACTGTGTAACATTAGCAGAGACTGGAGCGAGGCGCCGGCCTGTGGAGGTACCCCGTGGCGAAAAGCGCATCTGATCCATATGCGGCGCTTCATTTATGTCGGCTCTTGGCCAGTGGCGTGGGAGGAAATTTGTTACGGGGGGGAGGGGCACCCCTTAGTCCAACATTGAGTCCAGGCAGGTAGGTGCCGTCGAGTGTCATTTTGTGCTCTGCATACCATGGGAGAAACAAAGTTCCGACGGGGGTGGACACGGGCCCGGTGAGCCATCGCCTGTCTACGCCACTGCTGTTGGCAAATAGCATGCTATCAGCTGTTCGACGTAAAACAGCAGGCACCGGCTCTTCCGAATAGGGTATGCACAGTCCTATGCATTAAATGAGGGCGCCTGAAAAAACGGGACCTTTGCGCTATGCTTCTAAATTCTAGTTTCCGCTCCGTAAGATTCCGCTCAGATGTCGATAGTGGTGTCTGCGGTCCACAGGATGTGTTTTCACAATCGATACACTAATCAGAACAGGATTCAAAAGCGTCCTAAGCCTCCCTTGAAACACAAGCATGGAACGACTCCTACAACTGGGGCTGCACCACATGGCAACCGAAATTTTTGAGGCGCACCGAAACGCCCAAATTAGTCGGCTCTCACACTCACGGGCGGGCACCGAGATCTTGTTAGAAGCAGGTATACACCCCTTCATGCCACCAGAGAAGTCGCAACTAGGCATAAACGCCAAGAACCCAATTACCGTTTATGCATCTCTAGAAACATGCACGCGACAAACAACGAAGGACGGAAAAAAGCGAGACCGAAGGCAATACTCGATGAGATCACACGCAACGAAACGCCAGTTCTCTTCGTTGACGCGGCCACATATTGGAATGGAAGGCGCCTACGCCGTCTCCGCAGTGGACGACCATGGATCGCTTGTCAACGGAGCCACGGTAATTACCAACTTCACTCACGAAGCAGAAGAATGGCCATCGCGGTGGCCCTTTGAACCTGCACGGGAGCCTCCGTCGTTTACTCGGACTGCAGAACAGCCACTATATCTTTTTTGGGGGCCCTCGTCTCTTAGAAAGCCGCTGCGGTTGTCAACAAAATCTTGTTCCAAGAAACGGGAAACACAACCTCCCATCCTCACAGATAACGTGGTTCCCGGCTCACATGTGCAACATTTCCGGCCCTCCTGACTCAACCCGAACGAGCGGAGCTAGAAAAGAGGAGCCAATCATTTAGTTATATTTCAAAGGGAAGAACTTTACTGTCTGCAAAGAGGTCGGGTAGCATTAGAATGCATAGTTATCAACTGAAATTCAGTAAAGAAGAGAACTGAGTATGTTCTGGAGAGGCACAGGAAACGACAGAGTACGTCTTAAAGGGGTCATGGACCACTTTTTCAAGGTATCATTGGATGATCTTGGCATCGGAGTTTATTCCCTGACAAATCGACAGTTGCAGGGGTTTGTCGCCGCTTAAACCGCTTTCTCTCGCACCTCGCCTTGATTATCGCGTTCAAATGCGATACAAGGAAGGATGGTACGGGGGAAAAGGAGCTATGTCGGCACCCTTCATGACACTGAGTGCGCGTGATGAAACGCGATCACTCTCTCCCGTTATGACAATTTTGCTCGAGCGTGGCTCACTGTGCAATGTTAGCAGACTCTGAAGCGAGGCGCCGGCACGTGAGTTCATACTCACTCACAAAGCCCGAAGGGTGGTTCCTGACCCGTTCACCTGAATGTGGAGATTTCCACGAGTGTTTACATGTGGGCACTCGCGTGCATGATCCTTTGGAATTAAGGGAATACAACGCAAAGGCAAACAGGTCGTGATAGGTGTAAGTAAAGGAAGGTTAGTGCATTGCTGTAGGAAAAGTAGATAGAAAGGACAAAAATATATCGAGGGAAAGGAAGGCTCACTATACATTGCTGCTGCACAGACATCACCTCACAAGACGCGCTTCAGCAATTTTTATGGCGGGCGACAAGTACGGGTTTGTGAAATGGTTTCCAACCAGGATTTTGTTCAAGATCAAGAAAAGATGTCTTTTCTTTTACTTTCAGATTTCACCGGACCGGTTTGTGAGCGGCCACGCTTCAGAGGTCCCTGCGAGCAAGCTATCACACGGTTCTACTTCGATCCCGAAGAAAAGTCCTGCCGTAGGTTTCGCTACAGTGGCTGCCGCAGCAACCTCAACAACTTCCGGACCGAAAAAGCTTGCATGGAGGCTTGCGCACCACCGAAGTTACCACCGCGAAAGCCTTACTGAATGAAATACTGAATACCAAAAAAAAAAAAAAAGATATGCAATACACCTAGTTTCCATGGCTCGGTAAAGGAGCAGTAATCAATGTATCATTACAGGTTATGCTGTTCATAGCAACAGCAAAATATCTTCCGTGTTTTTTGTTTATTAAAGTTTTATCTTTTCATGTCAGATGGTGTTGTCCTTGCGGAATACAAAGCTCCTTGTATAACTCAGGCCAGCTTCCGAATGCCGGAGCTAGCACAGTTCGCAATAAAGCACACGATCACACTGTTAGTTTAAGCAAAAGTGGCTTGTGAACTTAGTTTTTTATTCCCTCATGCAAAATAATCTCTGAGGGCATATAAAATGAAATAATGTTACACAACTGCGTGCTTTCAAATATCGGCATTTGAGGCATGTGAGCTCAATGCAAACGCCGAGGCCGTTTATTACTAAAATGTTAGAGAAAGCGCCGTGTTGGCATGAAATTACCGAAGTCCAAACTGTTTGCGTACTTCAGTAGTGGTGGCGTGAGGCACCTCGCGTGCATCGCCTACGAAGGAGCACGACTTTCTGTCGCCCAATAACGCTGCAGCATCCAATGTATGTGCCATTTCATTGCGATAGCAATGTGAAGTCATCTGTTTTTTAAAGGTCCCGGTAAAATGACCGTAGAATAGAGCTAATTTGTTGTGTGCAATAGTTGCAACCCGCATTGCCCATAGATGTTGACTGTTCAAGCCAACCTCTCATTTACTGACCTGTGAACCTGGTGTTCCAAGAAACCCTGCACGCCCACAGCTGACGCGTATCAGAGAAGTAATGAATAAAAATAAATAATTTTTCTGGGGATAGAATTTGGACCCGATTACCCCTGATCCAAAAGCGATTGCCTCGACCATTAGATTATTCGCCCAAGATTGCACAATGTGAAGTGAACTGAAGCACATGAATGCGTTCTACCGACGATATACCGGGTCTCCCAGCTATCTTTAGCCCAGTGTTAAAAAACACAATATTAGAGGCAGGCGAGTGAAATCACTTGCAAATTGCTGACAGCCACCTTGAGCACTACGTACAATTTTTCGTTTTGTAATTAATGAATTTGTTAATCAGGATTATTTACTAAATTGCTAAATATTGATTTTAGACACAAATTGCGACTTGCAAAGTTCGAGAACATCTTCAGAAACCCCCAAATTGCATTATTTGCGATTGAGAAAGCCTCACGTATACAATTTTTTCCAAACTGCCAAGAAAACCCGCGAAATACTAAAAGAACCACGTGACGAACGCATTCGCGTGGCAGCGACCATGCTGCTCTCAGCCGTTCTTTGAGCGAACGAAATTAGCTCCGGCCGCGACTCGCCGGCTCCGTTGCAGCGGTAGGCGGATAAGTTGGCGGTGGTTTCTTGGCCCGCTTCAGCCAGCTGGCGCGCGTGACCGTGCAAACTGTAGCGAGCGCGGGCCAAGAAACTAACGTTAACTTATCGGCCTACCTCTACAACGGAGCTGGCGAGTCGCGGCCGCACCTGATTTCGTTCACTGAAACCACAGCTGAGAGCAGCACGTTCGCTGCCGCGCGAATGCGTTAGTCACGTGGTTCTTTTTGTATTATGGGGCTTTCCGTGCAGCTTAGAAAAAATGGTATACGTGAGGCTTTCGTTATAGCAAATAATGCAATGGGGGTCTCTGAAGACGCTCTCGAACTTTACAAGTCGCATTTCTTGCCTAAATCAATATTTAGAATTTGGTGAAATAATCCTTATTAATAAATTAATTATTTTAAAAAGTTCTGTATTGTGCAAGATGACAATCAGCAATTGGCAAATGATATCATTTGCCTGCCTCTACTATTGTATTTTTTAATCCTTGGCTAAAGATAGCTGGGACAACCGGTATAAATACATTTGGGAGGCAGTACACTTGCTATGGACGCTTCATTCCCCAAATATTTCGTGTCGGCTGACTATAAGCAATCTTCTAGAAAATTCTGACTTTGAGGAATTCGAATTCATCACCAGCGTTTCCATATGATCGTTTCGTTGGGCCGTTGTAGAGGATGGCGAACGGTGCAAAGAACATGAAAGATGCCATGCAGATTCAACCCGGGACATGTGTTCCGGGGAGGGACGCTACCTGTAAAATACTGAACGCATACGTGAGGAAGCAGTATTGCCCAATGTGAAACAAAGAAAGAAAGGAAGGAAGGAAGAAAAGAAAGAAAGAGAGAAAGAAAGAAAAGCAAGTGTGGTACGCCCACGCCAAGCATCGGTTTGACCCATTTCCACAGGAAGGCAAGGGGTCCAGATATTTTTTACAGCGAAAGCTGTTATAAGATCACAGCAAGGGCCGTTTTTGGCGCCGTAGTTTTCCGCCGCCGCCGGTGTCCGTAACCACTATTGCGCGAAATAAAAAAACGAAATAAGAAAAAAATTCCGGATGGAACGAGGTTCGAACCTAGGCCCTCTGCGTGGCAGCCCAATATTCCACCTCAGAACCATGCCGGTGCTTGAAACTGTTTTGCAAAAAGACCCTGTACAGGCTTCATGCCGGGAAGGAACCACATTAGCATGTGTAGTAGCGTGGTAGAAGAGTGAAATAACAAGCACGCGTCACACAACGCGAATTCTGAAACCAGGCGTCACGCAATGCGAATTGCGCAACGAGTGGGTTGTTGAATGCATCGAACCCATTACAAAGTGCTCTGCCATAATTCATCATCATCATCAGCCACGGCATCAACAAGTACACATAATGCCTTACAGGTGTTTGGCGAGTACCACGGTTCTCCGCAGAATCACGAAAAATTGCATAGTGGCTGCTTCCCTACTTCACAAAAATTATGATGATTTATAGCGTAGTGGGTTCCTCGCAAGTGCACTTCTCTTGGTTGCCATGGAAGCGCATAAGGCTCCCATGGTCCATTTCCTCATGGTCTCAATAAGATTAATTCCCTCTCTCTTTCTCACGTTAACGTATGTGAATATGCGTGATTGGAGAACTAAATAACGACCAGGCATCACACAATGCGAATTACGTAGCTAGTCAGTCGTTTAAAGCTTCCAACATATTACCAACACGTCAGGCATAATTCTTCATCGTCATCAACAATCGCATTAACAGAGTGCACATAATGCCTCACAGATGGTACCTCACTTCTCCGCATAACGACGAATAATGTCGGGGTGGCTGCTTCCCAACTTCACAAAAATTATAATTTATGAGGGTAACGATGCGGGCTTGTCGGTCTGTCATGGTTCTTGGATGTGGGCGAGAAAAGACAAGGACGAAGGGAAGAAGACGCACACACTGGCGCTACTGACAACAAAAAACGTTTATTTTCAATCACCAAGCCTAGTTATATACCTGTTGTTGCACACGACATTCACGTGACCACTAGCATATACCATGAAAAACCAGCAATACAATCGACAACATGACAGGGTTGAAAGCCTCCTATGACGAAATTGGCCGCTTCTGCATCACCGGCAAAAAAGTGGGCAAGACGCCCCCTGACGGGTTTATGGTGCCACACTGCCATAAATGCACGTGCCGACCCAATTTTGAACAGACTGTTGTAGTTGGCAAGAACAAGTCCGAAATCACTAGATTAGTTATCGAAGCCGAACGATAGACTATTTTGGCGAAAGTTGGGTTAACAAAACGTCACTATCCTTGAGCAAAAAGGAATTAGACTACCTGCGCATGTGTTAAGGTCTGTCTGGTTGCCGGTGATGCAGAAGCGGCCAAATTCGTCATAGGAGGTTTTCAACCCTGTCATGTTGTTGATTGTATTGCTGGTTTTTTATGGTATATGCTAGTGGTCACGTGAATGTCATGTGCCACAACAGGTATATAAGTAGGCTTGGTGATTGAAAATAAAACTTTTTTTTTTGTCAGTAGCGCCAGTGTGCCTGTCTTCTTCCCCTCGTCCTTGTCTTTCCGCGCCCACATCCAAGAACTATAATTTATGGCGTAGTGCGTACGTTGCTAGTGTACTTGTATTAGTAGCCACAAGCGAGTTTATAACGGGCTCTAGAAATGCCGCTCTTCCAGCTTTCGCTGTGACTGTGATGCGCTTTCCGCGCAGGCCTGGCATTTTTTGCATAAGATCATTACATATGAAGGGTAGGCCACGAGGTTGTCTCTGGTATTTTTTTGTTTCACAGACCAGCATGCGTATCCGTGTGTTCTCTCGCTAGGGCAAATGCTAAGAGTGAACATTAACATACGCTTGTGGTTTTCATCCTCCGACACTTGACTTCCATCCTAACTTTGACAGATTCCTAACGAACACGAAGGAAGCTATTACTAAGTCGTCCGGAGACCGTTCTCTACCCGTTCTATCGGACGGAACAGTGTCTCCATTTCGTGCTACCCTCACTTCCTTTTCACACCCCATGCTATATTATACGGTACAAGGCTATGATGTGCTTTATTTGCCAGTCTTTTTCCTTCGCAAAATCTCTCTCGGTGAAGGCCGATTCAGTGGTTTAGCATCCTTCTGCACGCTGCATCCATGCCCACGTCGTAACCGACGCGGCTCTCCCGAAGAAAACAGGGCAGGCCCTACCTGAGCTCGTGCACCGCAGCCATTTGGTGAGCCTTCTGTAGGTGATACCTGTCGATGTCCTCCAACGTCGGGAGGGGATGAGTCGTTCAGTCGGTCCACCGTGTCTTTCACCGCGCTTCGTGGTGCTTCGCCATCGTAGCAGCTAGGCCGCTGCTAGTCAATACTCCAGGCCCCCCTCCTTGCAGTCACCAACTCCTTGCTCGAATGTGCTTTGTTGTCTCCACAGAAAACTGGTCGGGGCCTTACCCTCCGATGTCGCCTTGGCTCCTGGAACGGCTTCCAAGCGGAAATAACTAGACCTTGGATGCCCTCATGCAGCAAGTCAGTCAGACGCTTCTAGTCACGGTAGCACTTGCGATATGTCCACGGCAGGTAGAAGGCTAGGCGTTGCCTGCTACTTAGGATGCCCCTTCCATGTCGTCTTGAGACACCTTGCAATTATTAAAGACAAATGGGCAAGATCAGATCAGATCAACATACACGACTGTCCAGCGGCGCCCGACTCCCGGCTCGCCCGCTTTCCTTCATTCATATAACCGCTTTTTTATTTACATTCGTAATATGGGGCGGAACTATTGTTTAATTTCCTCCCTATGTTTTGGCCAATGAATGTAGCAGATCTTATGCCAGAAAAAGAGGCGCAGCACCTTTAGTCTACACCATGGCCGCCCCTTTCGAGCACCCGAACCCCCCTCCTTCTATGACACCTAGTTGAAATAACACTGTGTGACACTTATAGCAGTGCCCCAGGGCTGTGTTGTTTACAACTTGCGTCTGTTTCAGTGTTGCTGGTCTGGCGGCGCGACATCACTCACGAACACATCCAGTGGTTCCAATGTCAACAGAAATGAAGAAGCTATCTCGTCTTTCGCTCTACGCAATGTCAACGCGAAACGTCGCTTCGCTTTCGTTCTTTTGCAGTCACAGACCCGTGCCGTAAAAAAAATTCACTTGGTTGGCATCCAGGCCCTCTTCAGATAGTGATGTCGCCGCAAATGTAGGGTTCAGGCTACTGGATAACATGCCTACACCCGACGAAACGAGCGCTCATCCCCTCCTAAACCCTCTTTAGTGAAGGTCGTCCGGCGCGGCGACATTATTTGCAAAGCCAAGAATTGGCGTATTAGCAACTTCGTCTACCATGTCGCGCAATCCGTGACCCATGTTTCTCTCACCTCCTCGAAGTCGTAAACGGCCCGCGCCGCCGGGGAGGGTCTTCGTGCCCACCCGGGACCCTCTAGTAACTGTATCTGCACACACGGCGGAACGGCCGCGCGTCCTTCAAACTAATGATTGTTTTACCGCAAAGCAGCAAAAGTATCGGACCAAGTCAACTGTGGCGCAGAATCGGCTACGACGAACTCACTAAATAATCCAAGCATGTGTTCCGCGCACTTCCCGCTGGTTTATTCTAGCTTGCGAATTTCACTATTGATGTCCAAAAAAGTACTGAAATGCCGGAACTGCGGTGGTGCGCAACCCGCAGTTACGCCGGAATGGACACAACGCGTAAAAATTAGCAGTGAGCTCCCCACAAAGTTATCAAGCTGTCAGAATCGTAGTCATCAATCCGTGAAATCACAGCCACTTTTCAGGAACACCCTCAAAGAGCGGTGATATTGAGGCAGTGTTTTTACACCGCACCGCGCTGCACCACACAAACAGAAATTAAACCTGTACAATTAAGGCCAACGCAAAACTAGCTTTAAAAATATTGTCAAGGCATCAAGCAGTGACGCCTTCGGTTATGGGAGAACGAGCCGCGCCGAAATCGTAGATCAGATTGCACCAGCCACGACGTTAACAGCACACAAGTGGGCAAGTGTTTACGGACAAGCAGCCGTAGTCCTCTGTCAGACTCTAAACGCTGGTGCAACCGATCAAAGCCACAATACTGTCACGTTGTCGTGACGGCGAAGGCGACCGCAGTCGGACTCTTAAAGACAAAACGCTTCATTACGTGAACCTGTGCCCCGAAAACGAAAAGTCAATGTACACGCTGTACACTGATAGGTTTAGAGCTCTAGCGACCCACGCTAGTTCTCCATTTGGGGGTTGTAGCACCGCGCCACTCGTGACCAGTCGGCCAAGGAAAAAAAAAAAGCGTCCCGTGGTTCGTGGTGCCGCGAGCTAGTGCAAACGCTTTGGCTCTTGTAGGCTTATGCCACAGGAGAGAAGAAACGAGACTGCTGAACCAGAATCACAGTGTATATCTAACACCGTGACCAGAAACGTGAGGCTAAAGTTCCAGCGCAAACGCACAAGACACCCACGAAGAAAAGAAACGTACAACGTAAGTGCAGACTAACAACTGATTTTAGCCACCCTAGCCCATCCTACAAATATTTTAGCAACCCTGCCCCATCCTACCGCATTATTTCATGCCCCATGAGTAATTTCCCAGGTGTTTCCACTCTTGATTATCTGGAACTGCAGGGGTTTTAGGTGAAGTCTACATCTCGAAACACTGCGGGGAACCTTTCATGCACCACACAGGCCTACATTTTGTGTCATCGCTAGCACCAGGGAGCAGTCAGCGACTTGTATCTAGCCAACCCTGACTGAGTATTCACGCACGGCTGCAGGGGATAGATGTTGCTAAGGTTTTCAGGTTTCTAGATGATTACTTACTACTACTCAAACTACTACTGAACACAATTTAGGATTTCAAAAAAAGACAAATCAAGCATGGACTACGAACTCGCTCAGTCAGCCACTTATCATAACTATAAGGAACCCGTCAATTGAATTTGATGTATACTCGCAGTGTTTGTCCTCTCTCCTCCAAAACTTCACTCCCTCATGCTTTCTGACGTGGTGGTTGTCTTCACCCATTCACGTGACATAAGGCTGCGCTTCCATGAGTTTTGACAAGAAAGAGAGCTACAGACAATGGGGACAGCTTTTGGCGTGGGTTGACGCCTTGCCTTTGCTTGCGTAAATGAGGTTAGAAAATCTGATTACTGACGGATATTGCGCTATAAGATTAGATAACAGCGCTCGTCTTCGTGGGTCTTTGGGCCGTGTTTTCTCTTGCGCTCTAATCACAATTTGAAATGGAATACCAAATAGCCCGTACTCAGAACTTGCTTCAGATAACAACGTTCATTGTTTCACCTATTCATGTAATACCGCCATTTCTTGGAGCACAATCAGCGGAGGGATAATGTCCTTGCAAGTTCCTCAGTGGCATATCTTGTCTCCTTATAAAAACGTCGCCCACAAAGGAGAGCACGCAGTCGCTTGAACGTTGACGGCAGCATGAAGCTCTACATTCTTCTAGCACTGGCTAGCACAGCATTCGGTATGTATGTCAAGAATTTTCGTTTGCACTTAATATAAGAGATGCCGAGCAAAATCTTTGAATATATGCCGTATTATTGTTAATCCTAAATGTCGATAAAGGCACAGTACAGATGACGATGTTTCTGATTGCCCAACTCAGTGTGAGGTCATGTTATACCAGGTGTTCAAAGTTAAGCTTTATGGTTTTCTTAAAATTCTGCACTGGGAAGAACGTGAAAACCACATTTGCAGATAAGTTATGTATCCAGGGGGACACAAAGTGAGACAATAATTATCGCGGTCAGCCGCCCAATTAACTAAGATTGAATTATAAACGTTTTAATGAGTGCAGCAAGCGGGTATGTTTGTATTGAAAAGTGGAGGCAGTCGCGTTTGTACACAGTTCCACTTCGAATAATTCTTCTAGCATGTCTCTGCCCCGAACTATCCCGCTGCAAAGTTTAATTGCGGTTTGCATGATTACGCATGCAAGGCGGTGAGGATGGGCGCATTGTTCCACCCTGGTGTGACGAGCAGTCAGTGCTTGCCATCGCCAGCCGGTTGCAAAAGGGTAACCGTTATCATCTTTGCCTATGCCTTCGACCCATTGTCAGGTTAAACGCCGCACGCGGCTACCGCGGCACATCGGGGAGGAGCTTTGTGCCAGCGCTCACTGCCTTGCATGCGTAATCTTGCAATCCGCAAATAAACTTTGCAGCGGGATATCTTGAGGCACAGTCATGCTAGAATTCTTCCAAGTGGAACTGTGTAGAAACGCGACTGCCTCCAACTTTTCAATACAATCATACCCGCTTGCTACACTCACTAAAGTTAAAAGTTCATTATTCAATCTTAGTTAATTTGGCAGCTGACAGCCATAATTATTGTCTCACTTTGTGTGCCCCTGGATACATGACTTATCTGCAAAGGTGGTTTTCACGTTCTTCCCAGTGCTGAATTTTATGAAAACCGTAAAGCTTATTTTTGAATACCCTGTATATTTTTACGGAATTCTTATCAAGAAGCTGCTAAGTCCTCAAATCCGGCTTACCGTAGGTTGTTTGTAGAAATACGTATTCAGCTACTGATACATTGCTGGTCTATCACAAGCGTGTGAACTGTGTGTGTTTTCGCTGATCTGGAGATGTGGGTCGAGGTTCACAGTTCAGAGGTCTTTTATTGTGTTAAATAATAGTATCACAAATGGGCATTATAGAGACAAAGAGAGCTCCCATAGTGAAGAGACTACACAGAGGACCTCCCATCAGAACTGAGTGATATAAGCACAATGCAGCTAAATGCAAACAAACTAGACGCGGTAATAAATGAGTCCTTAACGCTGTGAAAGGTCACGGCTGTGATTAAATTTCCTTGTGAAAGCAACAGTAAGGAAACAACCATTTCTTCCATTCCCGTATATATACAACAAAGTTTAAAAGCTGGTTGGAACATTTTAGAGTATTGCGCTTACCAGCCTCGCTTCACCAACTGCATAAAGATGTCAACTTCATATGTACATGTGAAGAAAGTAAAGTGGACGAAAAGACAACTTGCCGATGGCAGGTATCGAGCGATGCACATAAATACCCGTCAAGGCTCGTTCACACTGAAGGCGAGGCGGCCAAAGCGGTAAAGCGGGCTCACGGAAAGCGGGGAAAACCTCCTCTCCAGGCGGTGAAAGCGGCCCGAAAACGAGGCGGCTAGTGTGATCACTCCCGAACTGATTTTTTGCCGCCCATCCAAGCTCTCCACTTTGCAGCAGCCAATCAAAGCGCACTGCGGCGGTGGCGCGGGTGTATCTGTGGAAGAAGCAGTACCACGTGATAGCGACACGTGCGAAAAAGCGCGAGATGCCCCGCCTCCTCGGCCGTGCGTGCAGCCAAGGGAACCATGCGGTCTGAACGGGTACGCCCGCTCGCCGCCTCGCCGCTTTGAAAAGCCCGCTTGGCCGCTTTGCCGCTCTCCCTTCGGTGTGAACGAGCTCTTAATGCGGACGAAGGGTCCACCGCCGCCGTAGCTCAATTAGTAAGAGCATCGAGCGCGTAATTCGAAGGTTGCAAGTTCGTGCCTTACCGACGGTAAGTTGTCTTTTCGTCCACTTTACACTATTCACTTCTATATGGCTACAACTACAATACACTTAAAATAGTACAATAAACGTCCCCTCTACCTTCCTTGGCTCCACTACCTTCTCATTTTCGTTAAGGTTGTGTAAAAGAAGAAACGAGCCCCTTAAAATTCTGTTCCTTCATTCGCAATAGATGTGTATGTGTGAGGTGCTACTTATTAGCCTAAGAAACGGAAGGTTTACGCACACGGCGAAATTAGCATCACCATTAACTCACTGAAGAAGAAGTACGCGTCTGGCGTGCCTCATACGATCAAATACAGAAATGTACGCAGTAGACCTGATGGGGCTATACTAGCCTGAATTGCCAGAAGCTAGCCAAAACACACGTATAAGTTCTCACACACACCCGCCAATCTGATGCGCACTCTGACATTTCAAATAACCTTTAAATGCAAGATATGCATCGCCAATGTCGAGCCCGAAAATATTCTTTTTACTGGAAATTAGGTATTCATACTTGAAAAAAATTCGTTAGGCATGTATTCAGGTAATCAAAAATTGCAACACCAAAGCTTTCATTTTCGCAGCCACGAGCGAATATACGTAACTAGTCGCAGTTTCACTTTCATTGTGGCGCTAGCAGATAATTCACATTTGGCCGTGGCAAAAACGATCGAAATGCGCTCCTTGTTGCTTCAACTGCTCTTGTGGAAGTGGATCAATGCACGGTGTATATTTCGCCCACGGCGTTAACAGATAGTGGCACCGAGGGTACTGAGGGTCACTCTCGGATTTAATTACTAAGAGTTCCTCGAGTGTCAATACATGTCTTTCGCATAAAACTTCTACTTTACGTATCGTTGCTTGCAGCAGCTTCTGGCATTCCTGAGCGATGCCAACTGCCAGCCCACCCGGGATTCTGCAAAATGTCGTTGCTGAGATGGTGGTACAATGCGGAAGCAGGGCAGTGCGAAGAGTTCCTCTTCGGCGGTTGCACCGGAAATGCGAACAATTTCGAAACTAAAGAGTTGTGCGAAAAGACGTGCTCCGAACCGAACAGTGAGTTGACCTCCATGAATGACAACGTCCAACTGAGTTTATAACGAAGCAATATCCGAGTCATATTGAAGTATGCCGAGCAAGAGTGTAGGAGTTGCGGGGTTCGACCGCACCCTTCGAACATGCATCGTTTGAAACACTGTAGAAGCAGCCCCAATTGGACACAACGGGACCGCACAATCTGGTCTAGATGCAGCCTAGACACAAAAGAGCTTGCCTTACACAGCCATACGTTTGTTGCAACGGCGGGTATCTGGAAAAGTTCCCGGAAAATATAATATTTGCACGTTGTTTTTTTATAGCCATTGGACTCGCACATATATGAGTGGTGTTTTATTGGCTTTCATCCAACCGCGACGCACGAAAGGGGATGAAGTGCGGACGGAGATGACTCGTCTGTGACTAATCACGGTAACAGGCACAGCATTTCAGTGGATGAAATTTTACCAGGGTTTTCAATTTTCACACTTTTGAAAGCTTTAAGTGCTTCCGTAGGCTCTGCGAGAAATATCTGATGCTACTGTTTTCACATATATCAAGCTGCTGTAAACCAAGCGAAAGACCAAATACCGTACCGGAAGAAAACTTGGGGAGGGGCGAAGCATGTAGGGAAGGGTGTTTCAGCTCCACTAACATGAAACCTGTGGAGGGGCGAATCATGCAGTTTTCGCCAATGTTTCCCACAGCAAAATCACTGCTAATGGGCAGGGAGAGACAGAAGAAAGACTAGGTGCAGAGGCCTGCAGTCCGCTTTTACTTAACAAACACGCTACGAATCTTTATTGTTCAACTACGCGTAAGCGAAATCTCACACCGGAATTACATTGCAGGTCAAGATCGAGTACCTAAATATACGGGGTGCACAGTGAACGGTTCTGCAGCGCGAGCAGTCGGTTTTTCCAAATCAAGAAACTCGCTAGCAGGCGCTGCCTGCGTCGGCGTTGTCTCTCGCGGGCGAGGGCGCGTTCTCGTTCCTTGCGAGCGGGTAGTTCAGCATTTATTGCAGAAAGAGCGTTTCCATAGGCAACGCGCGCGGTTCGCTCTCTCTTGAGCTGAAGCTAATGAACACTCACGACAGCAGACGACGATGGACGCCGACACGCCGAAACCCTTAAGGCCGAACCATATATAGCGTTTTTGCCGGCGTCCCTCGACGTCGACGCTACCGGTGACGGCGGCCGAAACGTCCACCTCTGGACGGTCCAGACATCGCGGGCGGCAGCGTCGACGCCGGAAGCAGTTTGATGGACGCAGAACCAATCAGCGTGCGGCTAGCAGCGACTTCCGCTACGTAACGGCGTCGTCGCTGCTGCCAAAATGGCTCCGCCCGCCTCGAATCTAATAAGTCGTCGCCGTGCGCTGTGTGGCCCTTAAGTTCTCAACTGATGCTTGTATTTGACTTAGTTTGTTCCCCAGAAGCTTCGACAGCAAAGCGCTCGTGATATCTTCGAACTCTTTCCGAGAGCCGTACTCAAGTTCATCGGTAGGCTTAGCAGGAATGAGTGTATTGGTCGAATACGTGGCCTCAAAGATGTGCGGCAGCTTCAAGCTCAGAGGCCATATAGTACGACTTTGTGGTTCTTCCTAATGCCAATAGCTGGCGCCACAAGTCAAATATAAAAAAATAGACTTTTCGGCGGCACTGTGACTCGTTTTTTGCACCACAGAACTGCAAATGAGACATAAAAGCTATAATCAAGAATATATCTTGTTGGTCAATTGACGGAAACTGTACACTGCTTTACGAGGTGTCAGGTTCATTCCCTCTGGTCACACTGTGTAACGCTGAGTTAACGCTCCTCATATGGTTTTCCGCCCTCTCTGACGGCGTTGATGCGACGACGCCGAGAGACGCAACGTCAGAAAACGCCGGCTAAAACGCTCTATATGGTTCGGCCTTAAGGTGCTTCGCCCCTAAAAAACACATGGCAAGAAAAACGCGGAGCGCCAGTGGTCCTACTGTAGGGCGATCATTTTACATCGGTGCGAAATGATGGTAGCTTATTTATTCCGGGAGTCCTTTTACTAGAAGGGCAATTAAAGGCGTAATTTAACGACGAAAGCATTAAAATCTTTCATCTTTGAGCTGGCTTGAGCGGTACAATATGCCACACACGGACAGAGCTGACTCTCAAATGAACGTTTATTTCAGATCCGAAACAAACGCGAACGTGTGTAAGCGTGCGCAATAAAAATTCACGAACACATAATGACACAGAACACAAAAGGCACCATAATCTGCTTACCGCTTGTGCAGTAAGCAGATTTGGTGCCTTGGGCATATCTTGGGTAAATAAAAAAAAAGATACAATACTGCAAAACTTGCGACTTAGTCGGAAAATAGCCGACGGGGACTTTCCCAGCAATCTTTGCTCTCACGTTCCCTCGACAGTCGTCCGTTGTCACTTTCATATGTCATCAGCATTCGAGGTGTCATATGGCTACAGCAAAATGATCACGCGGCAGAAAGCTCACTGCGTAGCTCCGAAATTTCCGTGAAACAATACAACCGCTGGACCCCCTGCTTGTGTGTTACGCCGCCACACGAAGTGTCGACGCTGTTGGTGGTAGCATCGACTATGTTTTTGGAGCACAGCTCTTAGGAGCCCCTGCCTGCGTCGAGCTGCGTCGCCGTTGTTTGCCGGCATCAGTGTAACCGATAAAGCGGACGAGGACGAAAGAGTGCGAACGCGGAGTCTGTCGATATCACGAGCCACTGGCCTCTAACGTCGCTTTCTTCCCCCATTACGCTTGCTGGCCCCTCGGTTGTAGCTCGTGCGCATGCAGGGCTGGCACGATCCCTGCGGCTGGCTTCAATCATGTTAACGGCGCTGTCGGCGTTTAACTTGGTTCGCGATGCCTGCAATGCACAGAGTGGTGTGCGTAGCACTCGAACGCTGGCATTTTTTCGTGGCAATGTCTAACGGATGTTACATTGCAACAACTGCGGATCATCAAACATCAAACACAGCTGGCGTTGCCCCAACAAGAAGCGGCGCCTAGAATTTGCATTGCACAGTATCCTAATTATCAGTGAATTTTTTTACAGCGTATGTTGGTCTGAGCTCACAACAACCGCCGATTTTTGCGGCTTAATTGTGCGGCGCTGCCGCCACTGGTGTCCGACGCACCTGTCGTGCACACTGAGACAAAAAAAAAACAAGCAAAACAACGGTTTTGTGGCGAATTAAAGTCCATGCTTTCTCCATGACAAGGAAGTGTACTACCAACAGTGGTTGAATCTTACTCGGAAGAAGACAATATACAAGCTGAATGTATGGCGCCCATACGCGTTTACAAATTTAATATTACGTGGCAGAAGGTCATATTCGCAACATGCTTCAGACCACGTGAACTGGGTAGCGAGTGGGTGGTTTAAGGCTTTCCACCTATTACAAAGGGCATTGCAATAATTGTTCGTCATTCTCATCATCATGCACCACAGCAACAACAAAGTGTGCAGCCACGCAGGTGCACATATCGCCTAAGCAACACGTAGTGGATGCGTCGCTTCCTCATGGAATGGGGTGATTTAATGCGTTGTGCGTGCCTCGCAAATATAGCTGCGTGCACCCTAAAGGGTCGGATGTACTCCAACGTAACGTCGACGCGCGCACGCGCTCGCGCACCACGGCGACGTTACGTCAGCAAAAAACTGCCCTCTATAATCCGGCGTTGGCTGACCACCGACGCGGCCGCTTCGCGGGCTGTTTCGTCGGTTCCCTACAGGTGACGCGCCGGGTTCTTTGCTTTACAGCGCAGGCGCTCCTCGAGATGCGATCGCACATGCGCGTTGGAGCAGGCTCGACTGTAGCGGAAACCGATTTGAGCCTGGCCAATGCCTCCTTGACTATATGCCCGCCGCGTCGCCAGGGGAGTGAAACTTTCATACTATCCATGGGACGCGATTTTTGCTCACAGCGCCGGACAAACGCCTGGTGTTTGGGGACGGTACTAAAACATGGCGGCGCATTGCAGACACGCACAGGGGGACGCCATCTTGATGAGGACTGATGATCCGAGTGGCGGGGCGGGGGGTACTCGATTTAGCGCCAAATTCAATTGGGATGCGCCAGCGAGCCAAATTGAGCGAATGGAAGGTATTCAGATGCTGAGCGCGAGACCTTCTTCCTGTTGCGCAACCCGCCACATGATCAAAACGGCAGTCGTTGCGTTCTGATTGAAGAAGGTTTGCTCATCCACCAATTTTTCCACCTCTTTGTTTTTGTTTACATGTACACATAAATTAGACAAGAATAAAGAGTAGAGTTTGTTTGATTGTTTTATTGCCTAAACGTACCATTCATACAGTAAAAACGCAACTTGAATATTTTACGTTTTTAGTCGCATACAAAAGTGCACCGCACATGCCCGCATGCTAATAACTAGGTATCAAGCCAGTGCATATACAGTCTATACGAGGGCAAAAGAAAAACAGTAATAACTATACACAATCAGGTTCACAAATCGTACCTTTCGTCCGCCGGGATCCGAAAGAATTTTATGCCGGTGTGGCGTGAACAATTTCGACAGCACAGCACGATTTGTGAAGACGGCGCGAATCCATTCATGCGTCTGTTTCGCTGAAGCTTGCAAGGGTTTCGCTGAAGCAAACTTTACGGTGGTAAAAGCGGCCTTTTGGACACCGTAGGCAGTAGCACTAGCATACATGGGCGCGCGAGAAGAAAACGCCCCTTTCTCCCCGTGACTGATAGGACGGCGCAGTTCCCGTTTTCCACTACGGGTGGCGCTCGTATTTTCGCAGTCTCGAACTGCAACCTTTAGGTTCACTTACGTATTAAAAACTCCGGATTTAATGAGTAACCTGATAATAAATATAAAATGGAACGACAACGTTCAACTATGCTCGTACGTAGTACAGCCCCCAAACATTAGGATCGCTGTGGTCACGCTACAGAAAAACCGCGTAGTTTCATCCCCCTGGCGTCGCTCGCTTTCCCATTGCGGCGGCGGTTCCCTCAGTTCCCCACAAAATCCGTGAGGCAGCGCTCGTAGCCTGACCGACTTCCGGCGGCAGCGGAAATACGCTTACCGCAGCAGACGATGGCGTCAGTTCCGCACCGCGCCGCGTTTGCCACCTCCGAGACGGTAACAGGCGTGATGGCAATCTCGGAGGCAGCAACACGTGACCTTTGTTAGTAAGTAAGTAAGTAAGTAAGTAAAGTTAGTAAGGTGTTTCTATTCGCTTGTAACACAGGGCGGGCGTTTTAAGCGCCACAGGAAGAAAAAAACAATTGCATCCGTTGCAGGCGTGCGCTATAGGTGGCGCTCGTGGCCTGACCGCGAAGAAAAAAAGAGGAAGAGAGTAGGGGACCGGGTTACCGGACCACGCGGCGGGCAGCTAGTCAAGGAGGCATTGGCCTGGCGTAGCGTCGCCGGCTAGACGTGACGAAACGCAACGTCCTCACGCGTATAACAGAGCCTTAATAGAGCTTCTGGTGGGCAATGTCAGACGGAATGGCCTAACAACTTTCTCCTCTACAGGTACTTGTGTCATAAAAACTGGGGAGGAGCGAAGCATGTAGGAAAGGGTGTTCTAGCCCCACTAACGTGAAAGCTGGGCAGGGGCAAAGCATTCAGTGTGCGCCGGTGTTTCCCCAAGCAAAATCCTTACTCTTTGCTGCTCTATTCGCCATCGGTCCACTAACGCTCCATGAATTTGCAGATAGCGCTCCATCACTTTGCAGATATGTTTCAAGAAGTGTTGATTCAAACTGATGACTTTGCTGTAGAGATGCACGTTTGCGTCTCTGGTTATGAGCGGCTTGAGCGGCTTGGTAGCCTTTGTCAGGGAGTAAACACCACTGCTAAGCCAAACATAATGTTTTAGGCACTAACGACGAACCTTTAAGTCGTAATATGCATAGTATGGACCGGTAACAAGTAGTGGGATATACCCAATTTTTGTGGCGCGTACCCTTTTATGATGGCAACAATTACTTAGCGCAGTGCAAACACGGCACACAAGAAAAGTACAGAAGGGACAAGCGCTACTTGCAGCTGTTTATTCCACAACGTCGTCGTGAAACATGCCAAATGGATATACGTTTCATGACGTATGCATGTGCCAAATGTATATATGTTTCATGACAACGTTGTGGAATAAACAGTTGCAAGTGGCGCTTTTCCCTTGTGTACCTTCCTTGTGTGCCGTCTTTGTATTGCGCTAAGTAATTTTTGTCAGTATGCACCAACTAGGCCCTCAAAAAGTCCTATTAGGCCGTTTATGCTGGAACGTGACGGTGACATGACACGCCGACGTGACGCCGGCATCACAAGCCGACAAGGCGAGACCCTAAGGCGCTTTCCCCTAGAACTCCACGCACCCACTCACCCACCCTTTTATTTTGAAAAGACACAGCTCACACATGCATTGTCCGAGTCATGGTGCTCGGACATGCATCGTACAGTGGTCATGGTGCTCGGCTGATGTCCTGAAAGTCACGCGTTCAATGTCGGCCGCGGCGTTCGCATTTTGATGTAGGCGAAATGTAAATCTAGAGGCCCGTGTACTGTGAGATACCAGTGAACGTAAAAAAACATGACAGGCTCAAAATTACTGGAGCCCTCCACTGCAGCGTCCTTCATATTCATGCCGTGGTTTTGAGACGTAAAACCGCAGATTACGTTATCACGATCACAAGTGCGTGCTGAGTGATGTGTGAGCTATGTTACAGCGTGGACTCCGCAATCAGCGTTCAGTGCTCCCAAAGCTGGTCGCGCAGGCCATGGTTCGAGCATTGGGCCGAAGCCCGATGGCTTTGTCATTACCGCGAAGCAAATGCTTTGCGTGGAGCAAAGGAGCCCTTTTAAGAACCTCCCACGTGTAAGCTCACGTTCTTCAACACTTAGCACGTATTCGCAACACTGGTTGTGGTGGAATTTCTTTTCGACGCAAGAAGGTGAATTCAAACACTGGGAGCGCTTTTAAAACGCTATTGACGGAATTTCTTCAAATCACTGTTAACTGACCATGGTAATTCTCACTTATCAGTTTCTGCTGTCCTTTATTTTATTTTATTTTATTTTTCAGGTAAACAAAGGCGCGGGAGAAGAAACTTGGAGCTTTTATATCGTAAGTGTAGCAAAAAAAAAATTGCCAGATTCTTACAACCATGATGGTGATCACGAACATATGCGGAGAAAGCAACTCGCGCGTTCGCGGAGAGTGCCATTATCGTGTAAATTTGGTGCTGGACGGATGACAGAAAACTGCCCCGAAACGTGGTCGTTTTCTTCAGAATGCCTGTTTGCAGATCGGACGTAAGAAGCGTCTTAATCGCAAGCTGCCTGTAACTACATGTTCTAAGACGCTCTAACGCTTTAAATGCCTACTCCGTAGATCATTTTACTACGTCTTGGTAATAGCAATTCTATGTTCGTGAGATGCATCTGTCACGCGCCTGACAGTAGAAATTCCCACGCAGTTAAAGAAGATGGTTATAAATAACCGCGAAGGCACAAAACAAATGAGTTTCAAACACTAGCATGGCTCTGTGGTAGAATACCCTACTGCCACGCAGAGGGCCCGGCTTCAAATCCCATGGGATCCTGGGTAGTTTCACCAACATGAAAAAATAAAATGAGTCGAGCATTGTATCACAGAGTTACGCTGGCGCTTAAAACTCGCTTGCATAATGAGCCTATACAGGCGTCATATCGCGTTAACCTATGTAATATAGCGTGGCAGAAGAGTAAAGTAACAGCCAGTGAATCACACAAGGCTAATTGTGCAACGAGTGTGTGGTTTAATGCTTCCCACCCACTGCAAATTGCTCAGCCATATTTCTTCAACGTCATCAGCCGCATGCAGCGTCAACAAAGTTCACATAATACCTTCAGATGTGTAGCGGGTACCTCGCTTATCCGCAGAAAGACAAATAATGGCGTAGTGGGTGCGTTCCTACTTCACATAAATTATGATTTATGGCGTAGTCCATACCTTGCGGAAAGCCAAAACTTCAGACAGTTGGCCTTGCCCCAACACGAAGCTGCGCTCAGAATTCGCGTTACACAATATCGTAATCTTCGGTGAATTTTGTTGTGAAGTAGGACACCACCGATATATACCGGTTACTTTTTCATGTCTATCGGTTACGCCACAGACGGCGAAGGCAACGGCGACGCCACTCAACGCAGGAACGGGCGCCTAAGAGCTGCGCTCTAAAATATGGTTGGCCCCTCCGCCACAGCAAGCAGTATATCCCGAAAGGAAAGCGTCTCTGCACAGAAGTATATAGTTCAATGCGTACTCTACATTGATAAATGACAGCTTCTCCTTGTACATTGGTGTTTGCGACTACAGCACCATTTGACGTGTATGCACCTGTTGTGTAGGGCAGGAGCGCGGCGTAACCCGCGGCGGGCCGACGGAGAGGCCGAACGACGGGAGGGCGCGTAAAGTGACGACGCAGAGACCAAGCTTCGGCGAGACTGACGGGAGACTGCTCTCCCGCGTTTATTGCAGGCGGTTTTAAGGAGGGAGAAGAAAGGTTATTGGTGCGCGAGGCACGGGTCACATGACCGGCATGACCACGCCGGATTCGTGATAGCAAAGAGGCATGGGCGAGACCCAGCTCCACCCAGTGGCATGTACAGGGACCTTTACTGCACTGGTGTGTCCGAGGGCCACGAGGGGTCGTAAGACACAACATCGTCTCCCCCTGGCAGAAATTGCGTCCTTAAGCGGTCGTTGATGGGTTGCTGCGCATTTGCCGGCGGGAAGGAAGAATGCCCAGGACTCTTCTCGAGGCCCCAAGTGACAATCCTGGGCTGCAGGAATTTGTGGCTGCGCTTCAGCAGGTGCAGAGTGGCACTGGACAGCAGGGCCATCGCGAATGGCCTGCGCAGGCAACACCTCGTTGTTGATGTGCAATCTTGAACGCGGCCGTCGACCGTGGCCGCCGACGATGTCGTCGTCCTGGAGCTGGCGCAGCTCGCTGGCGTCCTTCTGCCGTAGCGCCAGAGGCAGCCGACGCAGCTTGGAAGACACTGGCACGATGTGCTGTCGCCTCTTGGCCCGGACAGGCAGGTGCTCGAACCCCGGAGGTACAGCTACAGGAAGCTGCGAGGAAACTGGTGTAGCCAGACGACACGTCAACGTTGCGCCGTCGATCAGGAGTCCCAATTGCTGGATGGCGTCGAGCCCCAGCAGTGAAGTGCCGTGTGCTGTCACGTAGAAGGTGACGAAGACCAGCTTGCCTTGGTGCTGCAAGTCCGTGCGGAAAAAGCCCAGTACCGGTATGCGGTGCTTCGAAAAATCCTGCAGTTAGATGGACATTTGGAGCAGTCGGTGCTTCGAAGCGAAAAGCATGTCGAAGACCTTCTTGGTCATTAACGATGCAGTGGCTCCGGTGTCCACTAGCAATGGCATGTGGCTATGTCCTCCGACGATAACAGGGATGCGCAAGTCCCTTGGGCTAGACGGCGAAGCTTGCACGGACAGGACTGTGGCAGTGCCGGAGTCAGCGTCTCGGACGGGGGCAACTTCCTGCACCGACGCTTGCCGTTTACGGCAGACTGCCGCGAAATGCCCTTTGATGCGGCAAAATTGGCAAATTTTCTTTTTGGCCTGACAATTTCTGGAATTCGCCAAATGCCCTAACTTGCCGCAACGAAAACAGGGGCCGACTTGAGGCTTGGGCGCAGGCTGTTGTACTTGCTGGCAGCAAACGCAGCATTGTGCCAGCGCCGTCGAGCCCGCGGAGCCATCTTGGACCCGGCCACCCGCGCCGGGGGGGAAGCCGCCGCCATGTTGAGTGACATGCAGGACCAGCAAAGCAGCCGACCCGCCATTTTGAGCCGCTGCGACGCACTGAATGCTGCCGCCGTAACCGGAGTGCGAACCGAGTAGCCGTTCATTCTCTCCGAATGCCGCGTTGGCTTTGTTGAGCGCCTCCAAGTCGCGTCCAACTTCTTCGGCTTTCTGCAGCGTAAGGGCTTCCCCGTACGACAGTAGTTTGGCCCGTACATGTTCGTTGGCGACCCCGTGAATTGCTTGGTCCCGTACTCCGTCGTCGTAAGTGGCGCCGAACTTGCATGACAGGGCCTTTTCTTTCAGCGCTGTGACGAAGTCGAGAAACGTTTCGCCGGACAGTTGTTTGCGGCTCGTGAAAAGGTGCCGCTCGGCTAGCACGTTCGTTGACTCGGCGAAAAGCCCGTCCAGGAATTGTAGCAACGTGTCGTACTCCGTCGTCGCCGCATCTGTCGACACCGTGCCCGAGTCGGCCGCCGTCGGTGTACTGGCCGTGTGCGTAGCATTTGGGCCGCCGTGTACGTCGAGCTGCTCCTGCGCCGCGAAGTATTTGCGCTGGCCCTCGATACCGAGCACGCTGATAAGTGCTGACGCGCGCCTTTCGTCCTCCCAGCCGCTTCCGCCGGCCGCCTTCAAGTGTACCTGGAAAATCTTTTTCCATAAATGCCAAGGAATGGAAGGCTTGCCGGGAACGTTGAGGAATGGAGGAAGGTTTGCAAAATGGGCCGCCATGTGTGCAGGAGGTAGGCAGTAGGCTCAAGCAGGAAGGTGGCGTCGTAGAGGGAGCCGGAGCGGGAACAAAGAAAAGTCAGGTCGACGCGCTTGTAGCGTGCAGGAAGCAGCACCGACGCGCAGCAGAAAAATGTGACTCGTAGCGTAGTGTCACGTACGTCGTGCTCTTCCTGGCGTCGCCTGTCGTAGTAGCGTAGCGGTTCAACTACCTCGTCGCCATGTGTTGTGTAGGGCAGGAGCGCGGCGTAACCCGCGGCGGGCCGACGGAGAGGCCGAACGACGGGAGGGCGCGTAAAGTGACGACGCAGAGACCAAGCTTCGGCGAGACTGACGGGAGACTGCTCTCCCGCGTTTATTGCAGGCGGTTTTAAGGAGGGAGAAGAAAGGTTATTGGTGCGCGAGGCACGGGTCACATGACCGGCATGACCACGCCGGATTGGTGATAGCAAAGAGGCATGGGCGAGACCCAGCTCCACCCAGTGGCATGTACAGGGACCTTTACTGCACTGGTGTGTCCGAGGGCCACGAGGGGTCGTACGACACAACAGCACCCACGTTGACGCCTGATGGCGTAACTCAATACCGACGACCACCGCGATCACGATTCAACCTTCGTGGTAGCTGGAGTAGTTAACATGCAGCTGGATACAGCACATGGTGAATCCCGCACGCCCATGACATTAAAAAGCGTCTAATAAACACCAAATATCTACTCGTGCAAAGCGCGCTCATTAGAGAAGGTTAATGGCAAGGTGTGCGCTCCCCACTAAATGGAGAACCTGCGCCTCTGCTCAAGCAGCGCTTCAGGAATGCGAGAGGCCGAGTTCGTAGCTTGAGGCGCAAACCAGTGAAGGCACTGCGCTTCTCGCTGGCGTGTCTCTCGCTTCACCGAGGCACTCACTTTTGCGACATTCGCCCATCCATGTTATGGCCTTTGTGCAGTGCTTAATCAAGCCGATTTCTTTTTGGGTGTCATCTCATTCGAAGCAATAGGCGGTGGAGAAACTCCGTTAGTGCATGTGGAAGAGACACAGCTCTGGTGATGAGGCGTCACACGCTAACACGACGCGAAAGACAAAGGACCATCTGTGCCGTCATCGAATCGCGTAACCTCGTACGGCGTAACCTCGTATTGGATAGCAGCGATGGAAAGAAAACCGACTCTGAGTCACTACTGCACGGGTAAGTCGAATGTATATGGCGAGGCATTTAATATCAATCAAAATTAGGCACTTTACTATATGAAGGGAGGTCGGGTTGCCTTAAAACGCAGAGTTAAATACAGTGAAACCTCGGTGATACGATCACAGCTCATACGAATTTAAGGGTGATACGAATTTTTCGTTGGTCCCGGCCAAGGCCCATTGTCCTGCAGTGTAATGGAGTACGGTTGTTGCGAACCGATTTTCACCCAGCGACGTTTGATACGAACGTGCGCTACCGCCCAGGTACGAAGAGGTGCTGTCCACGGTGTCGCGGAAGACGCGCCAAGCACGTGCGTGCGCGGGAACGCAAGCGTGGGCATACGCGCCGCACCGCCAAATCGTCAGAATCATGGTGTAAGAAAAACACTTTTCTTATGGTCAGAATAAACCTTCAGACACACGTCACGGCCTCCGAGATAGTGTGCGCGAATCTTTGACGATCTTATGTGCCTCCGTGTGCCTTCGCGTTTAGATTAGAGAGGACATTAGCGCCATAATATTTTTTTTCTCTAACGCGTCGACGTGGGCTGTGGCCCTGATAAACAATAATTGAAAATGTTTGCCTGCTTTCTTTTGTCTCATGCTAAGTTTCCATGCTTTCTGGTGATACGAATTTCGGATGATACGAATATTTTTGGTGGTCCCGCGAGATTCGTATCGCCGAGGTTTCACTGTAGTAAAAAAAAACGGCAGGAAGTGGAAGATGGAAGCTTGCGATGAAAAAATCCGTAAAAAGGGGGAGGGTGCTCGAGCCGCCGTTTCGACAAGTGGACTTGTCTTCTTCAAGGCTGGAACTGATTCCCTTAGCTCTCGTGTGTATATGCTTCGTGCCCTCTCCACCACAAGGAAGGGGAGGGCAAATGCCAGAGAAACGGTGGGAAAGGGAGAGGCCGCCGTGACGAACTGGGGGAGTCAAAAGGAAGACGAGAAAAAAAAGAGAAAAGGAACAAAAGGCGGGGGGGGGGGGGGGGAGGGAGTATACATTTCGCTGAATGATTGCCAGTGGAAGCACGTGGTATTCCTAGAAGGGCTTAACTCTCGTTGGTTTTCGTTGCGTATGTACCATACCGAATAGATTCAAGAGCCCCCTTTGAAACGGTAATACCTGCTGGCTGGAGTGTATTGAACTTGTGAATAAGGTATGACTGTATATTTTCTGTCTCTTGGGGACCGGAAGTTTGACTGAAGTATGTAAAGTTTGAGATCGTCGAAGTTGTGACCTGCTACATTAAAATGCTGTGCCACTGCTTTGGGTAACTTCTTTGCCGTGTCCGCGCAATGCCCGTTTAATCTAACATTAACAGGTTGTCCCGTTTCGCCAATGTACTGTTTTTGACAATATGAACGTGCGATCATGTAGATAAGTTTTAACTAGTGCAGGTAAAACTAGATTTTATATGATGGACGCAATCGCTTCCCGTGCTTTTAACTATAACGTCATCTTGAAGATGTTTACAAGTCTGACATCTTAGACGAGAACAAGGTGTTACGTGGGCAGTAGAATGAGGGTTTACTTCTGCAGGCACTAACGTGTCCTTAAAATTCCTATTGCGGCGATACACGACCTTTGGTACTCCGGGAAATGCTTTTCTAAGGCGCTCGTTGCATGTCCGTATTGGGTAATACTTACGGAGGATATTATTTATGTTTGGTAACGCATTTGAGTATTTGGTTACAAATGCTGCCGGCTGGTTGGGCCCTTTGAGCTAGTGATGATTTCCTATCTAGTTGACATGTTTCGTTGCAGGCCTTGTTTAGTGCATCTTGTGGATAATTTCTTTTAACTAATGGTTCGTTTAGGTTGCTTAAGTGGCGAACGTAGTCACCGTGACATTCAGAAAAAAGAACTAAAATCAGGACGCTTTGGCGAAGCTAAGGAACTACGGATCATGTTTTAAAGGGGTTACGAGGTATTTTTCAAAGTGATCATCGAATGACCTTAGTATCGAAGTTTATTGCCTCATGTATCGGTTGGAGCAAACATTTTTCCAATCATTCGAGAACGAACGGAGTTATAGGGGTTGGTCTCACACTCCAAGAGATTTCTCTGTTATGTCGCCCCGATGCGTGTCTGGAAGCTACACAGAGATGGATGACACGGGGGAGTGAAGCTGTGGCGGCGCGCTTCATGACCTTGAGAGCACGTGATGACACGCAATCACTCTCTCCGTTTGTGATTCTTGTGCGCGACTGTGGCTCACTGTGTAACGTTAGTCGATGACAGAGAGTGGCACCGGCACTGGGGGGGGGGGGGGGGGGGGGGGGGGGGGGGCTCGTGCTAAGAAGCGCATTCGACCTAAACACCACGCTTGACTTACGTCGGTTGTTGGCCAATGGCATGCTCTCTGCTGCTCGATGTCAGAGAGCTGGCGCCAGCTGCTCCGAAAAGAGTGAACACAGCCCTCTGTATGAAAAGAGGGCGCCCGAAAAAATGGGAACTTCGCGCGCTGCTTCTAAATTCCCCTTTCACCTAACGTCTGCAAGATTTCGCTGAGATGTTCATAGCAATGTCTGCTTTCCTCGGGATGTGCTTTCTCACCAATCCCGAGAGGTCGCTCAAGACCCCTTTAGATTCACGAGGGTCTAAGTATGGGCACTGGCGTGGATGATGCCGCAGGTTTTACGGACAACGGAAAGGTAAGCACGTCCGTGACACATGTAAGTAAAGGACGTTTAATGCATTAGTGGCGGAAAAATAGGGAGAAAGGACAAAAATACAGAGTGAGAAACTAAGCTCACTATGTATTTATCCTGCGAGACACCACCTCGAAAGACGCGCGAAAGGTGGACAAGTACAGGGTTGTGGAAAGTTTTTCAAAACGATTTTTCTTCGATACCCAGAAAATGCGTCTGTTTGCTTTGCTTTCAGATTTCACCGGGCCGGTTTGTGACCGGCTACCCGTGAGGGGTCCCTGCGAGTATGCTATCATACGGTTCTACTTCGATCCCGAATCGCAGTCGTGCCGTAAGTTTCTCTGGAGTGGCTGCCGTACCAATCTCAACAAATTCAACACCAAAGAAGCCTGCATGGAGGCTTGCGGGCCACGGAAGCCACCAACCCGAAAGCCGCGATTGAAAGAAATATTAAATACAATGTAAAAAAGATGTACAATGCAAATAATTTTGTCACCTTATTTTTTTTATAAAGGAGCAGTAAGCGAGAGTACAATTATGGACAATGCTTTACATAACCACGCCAAAATTTCTTGCCGGTTTTCTTTTTCGGCCATTAAAGTTTTTCTGTGCCATTTCACAGTTTTTTTTCTTACGAAATACGCAGCTAGTTGCACAACTTGAGCCAGCTTGTTAGTTTCTGATCTAGCTCAATTCGCAATAGAGTATGTCATCACAAGAACCTATTAGTCTAACCGAAGACAGCCCGTGGAATTCGTTTTCCCTCCCCACAGGGGCAATAAAGTCAGAGAGGATAAAAAAACAAGCTAATCTTACACAACTGCCCGCTTTTGAATGCCGATGTTTGAGGCGTGTGAGCTGAATGCAAACTGTTAGGGAGAACGTCGGGTTGGCCTAAAAAAAAAATCACAGCATATCCACGGAGTGAATGATGATGAGTGGGCGAAGCTGCGGAGGTTCATCGGTAAACCGTGAATCTTCCGTGAATTCTGCCCAGTACATCATCACCGACGTGAGATCGGGCGCGTTTATACTAAAGGTTCGATGAGTTATGACGACTTGCAGCGCACTTTAATTTTACATGTACGCTGTGAATTTTCATTGTTTAGAAAACCATTGCTTAGAAAACATCTGGCGTCTTTCGTTAAGCAGCTGGCGTCTTTTCGTTTTGCTTTAGAAACATCTGGCGTTATTTCGTTTTGCTTTTACAAAACATCTGGCGTCTTTCGTTTGTTTATTTCATCAATCAACGGCGTTTTGAACAAAATTTTTATTGTTTAATCACGCACAGGAGAAATCTCACCAGGCACAACCTTGGAGGTAAAGAATGGCTGCTAATGGGAATGAGAGACAGAAGAAGTCGGCTTTTAGCTAACGCTGCGAATTTGTTATTGTTCAACAACGCACAGGAAAAATCTCCCACCGGCACCACCTTGCAGGTCAAAGCGTAAGACTGGTTACATACTACGCTACGAGGGACGAACGGGTGCCGCTATAAGGAGCTTCGCCCCTAAAAGTCACACTTACACCGCAGGGGTGAAGCAGCCAATGCGACAGTAACGAATGGGAATGTCACACGAAGAATGGTGAGCAGCTCGCTGCTCACCATTCTTGCAGCGCGTTGCTGAAACACGACGAAGGATGCACGAAAAGAACACACAGGTATGCACAGGACGAGCGCAAAATAAAAACTGCCACACTTGTTACTTTGTGTTTTAGCAGCGCGCTGCTAGTGTCTGCTATGCACAACCAACTTGGCCCCTATTTTGGCTTTTCTAGGTAGCAGCTCACTCCTTTCGCTAACGCAGCCACAGCAGCGAGCGATGTGACCTTCGTGCGCTGCGTAAATTCAACGCAAAATTTGCGGTGACAGCACAAGACGTATGTTCAAATCGCCCCATCACGAGATAAGCGCGCGCACGGGCGACCACGCCCTGTAGGGCAAAGTACAGGTGGCACAGGTAAAATGCGCGCGCGCATCACAACTCCGGCGGAGAACGAGCGCAGCGTGCGGGGCGAAGACATTTAAAGCGCACCCTTCGCGCCATCTCGGTGATGATTAGGAAAAGTCGCTGAAGCGCCTCCGAGCTCTGCGTACTACCAGCGCCAAATGGTGTATATAAATAGCTTGCCGTAAGTGCGTTGACGGGCGTGTGCTGCGTGGCCGAGTTGTTGAACGCGGCGCGCTCCGGAGCGAGGAGTCGCAGGTTCGAACCCCCGTCGCGCGCTTCGAAAAAATATTTGGTCTGAATTATATTGCTTTGTGGCTCATTATATATAAGAAACGTGACCTAACGAATTTTAGTTAGACATTGCAAGTTGTTGCGAGCCCAATAAAGAGCATTATGCCACAAGAATTTTTCTAATCGGTCCCTTAGAAGCTGAGAAAAACAAAAATTTGTAGCGGCGCGAAACCATGATGCGAGGAGGCGAGCTGCAAACCCTTGCCGCTCGCCCCGTGTAGCCTTCGCAAGCCAAATTCCTTCCCTGCCCTCTTCGGCACGCGAGCAGGAGGATCACATAACGCATACGCATGAACACGTCATACGCGCAAAATCTCACGAGCGCATGACGTGCCCGAACCAGCCCGAGCCCCCGAGACGCGAGCGGTGTTGTGGCGGCGTTCTTTGCGCTTCATCTCTGCAAGTTATGCCGAATGCGCCCTAGCCGATCACTTGGCTTTCAACCTATAGGCACCCGGCAATGCAGTTTCCGAGATACGATGGTAGCGCCAGAAAACACAGCCTAGCGAGTAGACGCAGCAAAATCGAGTGTCTATCCTCCACATCCTCCTAAGGTCCCTAGATAAAACAAGTTTTCAAGGTAGCGACACCCTTCCTTTTCCTCCTCGCTTATTTGCCTGGAGCGCCCCCAAGAAGGGTCAAAGCGTGCATAAAAAAGGGAATGTTTGTGTTCAGTTATTATGGCGGATAGAAATATTTATAGCAAATGAAAAGTAAATGAGACGTAGGATAAAAGGTTACTTAGTTGAATATAAGCGGTACAACATAAGAAGAAGCGTGATGTGTGTTACCCAACTGGCAACGTTGTTATAGTTTTATATTTCACACCATTATCCATGGCGTCTCGCATCGTACGTCGTAGTTCGTCCCGGTTCGTCCAGTTCTCCGAATGTGTTTTGCTCGTGAATGTCATGTGGCACAGTTAACGTACCTCTTTTTGGATCCTGTGATCCTGACTGATCACAGGGCAGCACCTTGTTGTGACGTTGTGACGAGTGATCATAGCCGCTTGTGCGCACACAGGCAAAAGCCGTGGCCAGACTAGAACGAACGCTTGAATAGCAGCATTGCGATGACAGTTTTTTCTGGAAAAATACATCCATTTTCGCAATCATGATGCCAGGCAATCGTGGTGCATGTTTTATTATCTGGGTGACTACGGAAGAGACCGCGGCACCGCAATGCGGGTGCACGCAACTTAACGACAAGTGGGGTTCTACCAGTTTGGTGTACCGAAGTGATGAACATTGCGACGATGTCTTCGCCCTACCATCAGCGGCAAGTACCAGAAACAGACTTAAAAAGCGTTGGCACAGCGTCGCGTTTGAGCCTGTTTACGCCGCGTTCAAGAGCAAGTGACCCGAACTGGTCTGGCGTGAAATGTCCCTGAAAGTGCAGCCACTTCAGCTGTATTCAACTGTACGTGCATACGCACAAATATTTGTAATGAATTTCACGTACTAGACGCGCGTTAGACGCGCGTTCTGTAGCGTTTCAACAAAAGGCGACAAATCAACTCGCCTCGCAAAGCCGCGTCCACGGCGTTGCACGGAAGTCCTCGCGTCAAATGTTTTCTAGCCACACTTCACGGCGTGCCCTATTCCGGATACCACGAGGTATGTTGTAGAGGGAAAAACCGCCTTCTGTTTTGTTGCTGCAGCCGACATCACAGTACTTGACATATTCAAAATTCAACGGCGAAGCATGTTCGGCCGACTCGGCGTCAACTGGAACGCTCCTCTTCTACAGCTTGTCTTGGATACGATTTCGTCTTTCGTCGCGGCAAGAATCCGACTGGAACCATATGCACATGCGCACTCGTTTTGAACCTTTTGCTTTATAATAAATATCACCACCATCCACTAACAGCATCACGTGCAACGAATTCACCAATCACAGACGCAAATGATGTAGAAAAGGAGGGGTAGGCGCGAGAGTGAGGAGGAAGGCGCAAAGAGCAATGAGTGTCGCTACCTTGAAAACTTTTTTATCTAGGGACCTTACATCCTCCATGTTCAGAAACGCTCCTTGACTTGAACGTGACTTGCCACCGCCTCAATGCAGTGCGTTTGAAACGCGTTTGTAGCGTTTGTACTGCCTTGGCACAGCCTGAAAAGAGCGCGTTCTAAACGCGTTTGTGCTGCATTGAAGGCGGCGGCAACATCCCTGAGGTGATTACGAACGCACGTAGGAAGCGTTCGTTGAAAGAGGCGCCCAAAAGGCAGACACTTGAGCGCGTCGATGTGTCCAGGAGCGTTTCATTTTCTTGGTATCCCTGGCGGCTGGTGCCCTCAACACTTAGGCGTTCGATAAGAGCTCCATCGCGCCCTCTGGTCAGTGACGGGTGCCTATTACTGAGCACGAAAGCTGCAACATATGTACGGACGCGAGACTAGCGATGTGCCGCATGAACATCTAGTTAGACGCGGGGGGGATAAATGAGCCTAATGAGCGCTGGAACGCGGTAGAAAATTAGTTTCGTTGTAAAGGGTGGCGTCTGCACGATGCGCAAAGCGCGAGAACACGAATGCGTGCGAAACGGAGGTACATTAGTCTCGAATCTCGCTGCGATTCGCAGTAAAAATTAAAAAAGAAAACGCACACATTCGGTTTGTGTGTTTTATTATTGCTCTCAAGTTTTATTCATCCATTCAAGCAACAAATTACACAAACTACACGTCATGTCAAATAATTATCGCAGTGTCACGTGCTACTGTTGGCGACGTCAGAGCACGGTCGTCTACGCAGACGAGCGACGTCACCGCACTACCATCTACGTAGGGCCATTCTCTCATGTACGTCATCCCCTCATTCTCTGGGCGCGCGGCCGCGAGAAGAAGGGCAAGCAGCGTTCAGCTTGAAATTTGACCCGTTTACGCCGCGCGTAGCGTTGCAAATTTTGGCAGACGCAATCGTGAACGCCCAGTGCATGCATTGCGCTCGCCATCTCAAAATTGTCAAACCTGGTGAGGGGCCCTTTAAACAGACAGCGTTTATCAGGACATGGAAGCGGCTCAGGCGAGCGCTAAGAGAGGTACCGTATGAATGGGTGGCCGGGCCACAAGCCGGCGACGCTCCCTGGGCGTTGCAGGAGTTCGTTGCGTGTCTCGTCCGGTACCTTGGACGTGTCCTCGAACAGCCGTTGACTACGGGGCGATGCCGTAGCACGATGGTCCACGAGCACCCGGTACAAAAGCCGGTGACGCTCGTACCCAGCTTACGCACTTAAAATCGAACACCCAAGGCCCCTAGGCCCACGTCACCTTCTTTTCTAACACGAAAGTGTTTTATGCCGGGGTCCACTGAGACGTCAGTGATGTATTTCCTTCACGGAAATGACGTCGAAAAAATTTACGCGATCAGATGGCAAAGAAAAAAAGTTCCGTCAACGGGCATCGAACGCACGATCACTCCGTCCGCAGGAAGAGACGCTGGCCACGCTATCCACTGCGCCATGGTCACAGACTTCAGAGGATTTACAAACGCGCCTTTTATATCTACCATTCTCCCAGTCCGCGGGGGGTGTTGCCCTCTGGGAGCGGTAAAGTAATTCGTCCTTACTGTGGCCTCCGCGATTAGCACCTGCAACGCGTTACACGTCCGTCCCATTCGGCGCGTTTTCAATAGATGTTCAATTTTGTCAATGCCCTAACACAGCGCGATGTGTCAACCTTACCCCAAGCGTCGTAAAAGCGTCAGCCTCGCTCATAGTATCACGCTAATCCAAACCAAAAATAGCTCTGCGACCGGCGCCTGCCTCACCTGGCTGTAACCGCGCGTTCCCCGCTGTCGCGCTCGCCCAGAAAAAAAAATCGCGGCCGGGATACCGCGGTGGCACGACGCGATTTGGGTTTCCCTCTTGTCCGGGCGTGGGTGTTCAATCGCCTTTTACCATGCCGCTGGATGGCGACCAAGCTCTGCGTCCGATATGTGACACTCTTCTGGCTATCACACCTCGTTCTCTGATTACGCTTTCACTGTTAACTACTACAGCTACCACAAGGGTTTGTGGAATAATTTACCATGGGCGTTAGTCGTCGGGATGGAGATGTATCAGCAATCATCAAAGTCGGTGCGTCCACGTTAAACGGTGCTATAGCTGCCAGACATCAATATACATTGTGCAAACTCTCTTATATCAATGTACAGTAAACATCCAGTTACCTCTGTAAGGGCACGTATTACTTTCGTGTTATTCCGATTCCTATGATGGAGGGATCAACTATATTTTATATCTTTAACTTCGTTTTCGTCATCTTTTAGTCTTGCGGTTATACTTGCGCCTTCCTCTTTGTTTATTATATTTTCCCTGTCGCCTCCTCTATATGACAGTGTGTGATAGTTTCATCCGGCATTATCATATGCCGCTTAATTTTTTGAGCGATACTTGCACTAACCTGGGATGGTCATTCTCCAAAAAACCGTCCTCACCCACAGCCGGCGCGCAGCAAATAAGTAATATATACATTAATCATTTGATAAATGCATTAGAAAGTGTTGGGTATTGATTGGAATCTTTTGTAGCTGCCACTCAGATAATCGTTTAGTTGCATACGGTTTTCTCGCAAGCCGGTTCAGTGCCGACAACTGCTCTATTTGAGAGAGGGTTTTTTTCTCTACATATACTCGAACAAACAAGATCATTTGACAAATGTGTTATCTGGTTTGAAGGAAGTTTTAATGGGAAACATTTCTCCGCGAACGAAATGCTGTTTAGTCATTCGTATCTATCTATCTATCTATCTATCTATCTATCTATCTATCTATCTATCTATCTATCTATCTATCTATCTATCTATCTATCTATCTATCTATCTATCTATCTATCTATCTATCTATCTATCTATCTATCTATCTATCTATCTATCTGTCTGTCTGTCTGTCTGTCTGTCTGTCTGTCTGTCTGTCTGTCTGTCTGTCTGTCTGTCTGTCTGTCTGTCTATCTATCTATCTATCTATCTATCTATCTATCTATCTATCTATCTATCTATCTATCTGTCTGTCTGTCTGTCTGTCTGTCTGTCTGTCTGTCTGTCTATCTATCTATCTATCTATCTATCTATCTATCTATCTATCTATCTATCTATCTATCTATCTATCTATCTATCTATCTATCTATCTATCTATCATGGGTGAGGGCATGAGCGCGTCTGAGGTGGTGAGATGAATGACATGACATGTTTGTCGTGTACATCATAAAATCTTTCCCCCAGTCAAGTATGACCCATACCCTCGTACCACGGCCCAAATAGGTATGCGGGTACGTGCCACAGGTGATTCACAATCTATGTCAACCCAGGACAGCGAACATATGCACTGTAAACTTCATAACATACTCTTCGAGGGATAAATAAGAGAAGAACATACCGTTTGATATAGTTGAAGATCTTGATGTTGAAGACAAGCGCTCAAAAACGTGCTGCAAGGAGCTTCGGCGAGCAACCACGCGGTGCATATTGTCAACAAATATATTATATCAACGGGTACCTATCAGTTGTAGCAGTACTGCTTGTCTAACGTGAATTGAGGTTGCGGTGTTGGCTATCCGCTGTATAAAAGATCATCGCCCAAACACTGCGCACAGCTGGTGAACCATCGAAGCTGGCCCGTGCGGCCCCGGTGATTATAAGTGGGTTAATCACGATGGTTCAATAAAATCTTTCTCAGTCATTGGTTACGTACGTCCATAAATCGTAATCGGTGTTTGCTACCCATGTGTTCTCTTCTTCTTTAGTGGACAATCAGTGACTAATTGGATTTTCGGAATTTCTGTGGCACATTCGTTTTTTCACGCGGACGACTTCGTTTTTAATGGACGAGGGATGGGTAGTGGGGCATGCCCAACTTGTGTGGCATATAGGCGGTAGGAATTTTTGCGTACATAGGACGGGCGCACTTTGGCTTCGCCTATTCAAACGCAGCTTGGTAGTAATAACGTTAAATTTGCATGTGCACTCCTATGCCAAAACAAGTCATAGTATAGCGTTACTCATCCCAGCAACGCTAGGCTATAGCCAACGATCGCAACGCCAAGGATACGCGAACGATGGCTGCTAACAGTTCGTTTTGATGAAACTGACGTTGGTACTGTATCGGGAGTGCCAACGTTACGTTGCACAGGGAGCTAGCCTTTACACAACAGTGTAGTCGACGTGCCTGGTAATCCCTCGACATTCACACTACTCAAATTTTACAAAGGCGTTGATCCAGCTCGCAAGATTTGGATCAAAGCCAAAACGAGTGCAGCATATGCAGGTGCTCGCTCACTACTTCGCATGAAATTAATTCCCACAATACGTGGGATCTGCCGGAATCTTTAATGAAGTAACAGTTCAGTAGCATATACGACTTGTATGGAAAGCACCACGTATATGGGCGCAAATGCACACACCAGCATACAGTTTCGCATTAAATAATTCATATTGTGACAACTGGCCTGCCGGAGGCTCTTTATTTCGCTTTGCGTGTGCCGTTACCTGAAATCATAGCTCCTCTCCAATGCTGGGCAGTATAGATGAAACATGTATCTTAGATACTATCTTAGATACTCTTTGGGTGTCTTGTATCTGTATTGCGATACATCTCAAAAGACGTGTATCAGTATCATTATTTCCGATAAATTGAAGAATGTATCGTGTATCTTAAGATACAAGATACTGCGATCGCACCATTACCATGCGAAACAATAAACCTTGGCTGAACGCCGCTTCTCAAGCTGATACTGCTGCCACTGTCACCAGAATAAAACTAAAGGCCATGACATTATTTATCTTTCTTTCCACCTGGTTTTTCCAGCGAGGGCAGGTGATGAGCTCTGGCGCTCGCGTCGTCTCGACAAACCCGCGAACGTATATGCCCAGACGACATTTTTTTTCACGGTTTTCCTTTTTTCTCTTTAGTTGTGTCAGTGCTATAGCACTTGGCTCTTAGCTACTATCCTGTGCCGCGTACTCCAATGTGTGCGGTGTCGAAGTTTCTCTTGCGTTCTGAGTTGTTACGAAGTCTGAAGAATACAAGAAAAGGGGTTGCTTTTCGTCTCATGGCTTTCACACATCGGCGATTTGAAGGACTTCGTCGATGCAAGTTTGACTTACATGCAATGAGATTGACTTATATGGAAATAAGATTTTAACAGCTATTGCACCACTGGTACCGATGCTGGATTTAACAGAACAAGCAATTCACTTAACACAATCTATATTGGCGTACGTCTCCTTTTCTTTAATTCAATGAGTTTTAAAAATCATAATTGGATTATTAGCACAAATTCTAAGCTGTCCTCTTCAATCTCATACATTACCTATGTCTCCGTATTGCTCTTTTCGGGTCTGCTTACGGCAATATGTCTCTAACGTGCTGGCAACGTAAGCTCTCTGCTTTATTCTTACGTTTAGCTGTCTGCAATATTTCTGCTACTGTTTACAGACTTATATTCTACTTAAGTTTGCTGTTACGTCAATGCGGCGTTGAGAACAAATATGTAATAATCTGCGCGTTCTTGGAGTATACAGTAACAAAAGTTCTGCTTACTGCTTAGTAAAATAGGGAAATTGAGTTTTCGTTATAATAACGTAAATTATTAGGAGCCATCTCAAAGTTGTTAGCAAAGGGATTGGAGAAACATTGTTATACAAAATACTCCGTTTTTCTAATAAGCGTCTCATCGAGTCGGTTTACGCTATTTTACATAGGCACGGGATTTTCTGTAGTCTTACCTTAAATGCCTAATTGTCATGGCTATTAAGGGTTACCCGCCGCGGTGGTCTAGTGGTTATGCTGCTTGACCGGTGGCATAGCCAGGAGCGGCAGACCGGGCCCGTCCGTGCCCCCTTCCCCCCGAAATTCTTTTCTGTCATTGGATACACAGCACAAAATGACACTCGGCCCCACTTACCTGCTCGGACCCCAAGTCGGATCAAGGGCGTGCAACCCCCTCCCTCCCCAGAAAAATTTTTCTGCCTACGCCACTGTGCTTGACTGCTAACCAGCATACTGTAGCCCGCGGCGGCCGCAGTTCGATGCCCGTGTGCTTATATTTAAGTTTTATAACACCACGTGGTCTAAATTTCCGGAGCCCTCCACTATGGCGTCTGTCATTATCATATCGTGGTTCTGCGGGACATTAAACTCGGCAATTATTATTAGCTCTTGGGAGTGCCGCCTGTACCATGCTCCTATACTTATTCGCTGTGTTTGATACAGAACCGCCTTTCAATTTTACTTAGTTATATTTGTTTTTCCTAGTCTTCTCTAAATATTTTTACTGTTACTATACACCAGGTTATCGGACCTTAATGACAATATGTGTCAATAGCGGCGGTGTCCTGTGGCGCTTCGTGACCCAATGGAACACGTCTGACACGTTTTCTGGGCTGCAGATTTTCTCTCATAAAAGAAAAATTGTTAGAAGTTCCCGCTTTACTGAGTACGTCGCTTTACGCCAGCCGATAAGTAGAATATAAATGTAATTGCAGTTTTATGTCCTCTACGTAAACAAGATACGTCGCAAAGAATGTCACTACCAGCGTTCTCGCTGATGTACACCTGTCCGTTGATCGGGTGTTGCGAAGACAGTGATACGTTTACGGGCAAGGTAGAACTTAACAGCGGTATTTGCACGATTGTGGGGAGGCTTCTTATTGAAGATGGCAGCCCACTAACTGGTCCGCAAGCAGAGCATCGACTCCACCCAATTACAAAAGCGGCAAGCAAAGACCGTTATCAGCGAAGTGTGTAAAGAGCTGTCACGGTAAGCAGCTAAAGCAACCCTAAGTTGTTTTGGGAATAAAAGTAATATACCTTCAGCGACAAATACAAAACTTCGGAAATACTAACACACATTTATTAATAATAAATATTTGGGGTTTAACGTCCTAAAACTAACAGACGTTTCGTTCAAATGAAACAAAATTGGTCGTGGTTATTAACGTTCAAGCGAATATTTTTTGTGCATCGGCGTTTAGTGCTACGTTACCGTATATACAGATGTATAATAACAAATTTCCGAATGTATCGAAGTATCTTAAGATACAATTGGAATGTATCGTATCGGATACAATCGGCGTTGAGGTATCTTGTATCTGTATCTCAAATACATCTTGAGAGCGGAGAGGCCCGCGGACAACGCCGGACGCCTGACATACACCGACTAAGAAATGCATTCGCATTTAAAAAACGGAACGTACCATCTCGCGTACCTCCAGAAAATGCGAAAGCAGCCATCAAGACCGTAAAAGATCTATATCTATCTATCTATCTATCTATCTATCTATCTATCTATCTATCTATCTATCTATCTATCTATCTATCTATCTATCTATCTATCTATCTATCTATCTATCTATCTATCTATCTATCTATCTATCTATCTATCTATCTATCTATCTATCTATCTATCTATCTATCTATCTATCTATTTAGCCGCCTACGTCTGGGTACTCTCCAGGTCGTCTCCATAACTTGTAATATACAAAAATTGGCAAAATTTGCAGGGGATCAGTGTATGGCGAACACGATACACTGGTCACGACATGAATAACGCAAAATGCCTGTCGCGTACGTCATGAAACCCTTTCTCTGAGTCAGGCGTGGCTGGTATACCATCTTGTTACTGCAGGCAGGTCGGCATGCACTGGTCTGGGGATATCCAGGGCTTGTAGTGCGAGTCAGTGGAAGTTATGTTTTTGAGAACAAATTTCCCACTGTCATCATTTGGGAACCACACTTTTGACGATAACTTGGCTGAAAAGCTGTGAATAATTTGTTTCTTCATCCCGTATTGAAACAGTCAAGTCTTTGTTTATATTAGTAAAGTGCTAACATATGGTCACGAAATAGTGCAGCTTCGTGATTGAAATCACTATATGTGTTTCCGTTAACAAGAAGCTGTCGTTTACATAGATAGGTGCACACATATCCGCATCTCTACTAGTTGGTCAACAGGTGCTAAAAGATATAGTTGCAACATCTCCAAGGGCTTGGCTAATTATGGGCAACAGGGAACCGACCGTAGACCGGCCCATCTGCGAGGAATGACTTATAGTAACCGCCTTGGTTTGACACCAGTGTCGCGGACTATACTCACCAAAGTCCAACGGTTTTCAGATATTGACACTCACGGCAGCGACCATATTCCCGGATACCTGCGAACAGCAGGTTTTCGCGGTCCTCCCACTACTGGACTCTCACGACAGATTGGCAGGCAAGCGATTCAAGCCACATAAATTATGTGAAGACGTTATTGGTCATGCGATGAAGGCTTATGCACGAACGTATGCGAAATCAACAAGACGTACTGAAATCGGTCAAGAGTTGGAGAAACGCCTGGCAAACCACCGGCGTGCCGAAAGACAGTACAGACGCAGGAAGTTCATTTATGACCGGACGGAAGAATGGTGTATTCTGAAGAAAATACAGCTAAATCGCTAGGCGTATTTTTCAGAACATCTGGGAGCCGTACTAATTGCTTGGGGACATATCATAGCACGTGTATAAAGAGCCGATGCGTTTACCTCGCAGATAAAATTTCTGAAGTTGAACATTCGGCTGCCCACTTTTGTTCTGTTTGCAGTTTATTGGTTTTTCTGGCGGCATGTTCGGCCAAGAAGGAAACTAATATTAAGATATGCGTTATCGCAGCTTCACAAGAAATCTTTAGAAATTATAATGCTTTTAAATGCGAAGCATTTCTGAACCTACCAGTGGCAATTTGACCATTTCTACCTATATATCCATATATCCATATATCTATCTATGTAGTTGCCTATCTCTCGGCGCTCTCGTGGTCGTGTCCTTAACTTTGTATATTCCAAAATTGGCGCAGGAGGACATGAGTGTATGACGAACGCGATATACAGGTCATGACGTGAATAACGTCACGTGCCTGTAGCGTGCGCCATTAAACAAAACAACACCCGCTTTTCACGGCCCGCGGCATAGGGGTATGCGCCACAGGCGATTCACATCTATATCTACCCAGGGACAGCGAGAATATATCTTCAAAACCTTAACGCGAAAGCGTTTAGGAGCTCGTGTCGCAGAAATTCCGGTGCCGCAGAGGAGGTCATTGTCGATGAGTAAAAAGTCCCATTTCAATTCAAAAAGAGGAATCACGGCTCGAGTAGAAACCAAACCCCAGGATTCTGCATGGCAGTGAAGTATTCTAGCACAGAGGAAAGCCAGTGCTTTAAATTCCTTAGGAAAATGACCCCAATACTCAAAATATAGTGAAGCGTTGCTCGTAGACGCCGTCGGCCACTACTTATGATATGCACATTATCTCACCGTAGCGTGCACTTCGTTTTGATAAAGCATCTCTGCTTTAACAAGTGCCGACCTTATGTCGGACCAGTGCAGTCGACGTTCCTGGCAAGCCCACGATATGCGCGCAACAACTAAATTTGCACCAAGATGTCGATACAACTCGTAACGTTTGGCTCGAAGCGAAACATCGGTCATTCACTTCAGCTCGGTGACTGCTTAGCATGAAATTGATTCCCAGAATGCTTTGGGTATGTTAGATTTTTTTATTGCCACTCTTTCACTCCTTTTAGTATTACACATTGTCAGACGCTTTGCGTGTAGCCTACACTATTTTATTGATTTGTTATGTACAGGGGCGAGCTCGTTATTTAAATTGTTAGGCAACAGCCAGTGATAACATACTTTCAATAACAATGTCTGCGTCAGATCAGGTGTTTATACTTTACTATAGTTTGCGATGTGTCCATGTGCGTGTCTCTTGACACTGTCAGCTATAAGGCATATTTTAATCAGCTAAAGAAAGCTAATTGCACGTTGCAATAATTTTATCCGGGGCTCTATTAACAATAAGAACGGTAAAGACTATATCTTGTTGATTTTTACGGCGAAAGTAGGTGCATGTTTGTCTTGTGTTCCTCTGTGATCTTGTTACTCAATTCCTGGTTGTGATAAATAGTTATTCTTTCTATTCACCTTGAAATTCTGAAAAGGAAAGTTGCATGGTAAAATAATAACTACAAGATACGATCCGAATTGCACATGCTACAAAATATTAAGATCCAACCAAATGATAATAGGAAATGGAAATATATGAAGACTTTATGAACAGTAAACAAATCTAATCATGATTACATGATTAACTTGACTGAAAAAGGTACAAAACAGAAGGAAACACAATTGGAAACATTGATAACCTATACGGCAAATGGTTAAACTAGTGAAAAAAAAGATTTTCTTAGAAATGATATTGATTTACCAAATGGACATAAATATGTGCCGGTACCCCTGCATATATTGGTACTGTAATGCGCACACAGTTTTTTTCTGTTTATGAAGTAAACTCAGATAATGATTCGGCGTTAGTGATAGCGTCGTCAAGTTGATCTCATTCTGCTATTGCGAGCAGAAAGCAAGGATACCTAAACGTGTAGTGTTTACATGCGTATTCTGCCGATGCGTGCTATGCTTATTACTTGTTTGTCGAGCCTGGGAACATAAAATGTATTTGGGACTAGCTATTTTTAGCTATTTTTCAGTAGTTGAAACAGGAATGTTAAGCGAGCGCGTTTTGCTCTTGCGAACAGTGTTTGCGAACCGCACTGGGTTAAAAGGTTTGTTGCAGAATTTCTGCGTCTGTAATTCTTGCAAATAAAGCTGACTGATTGCCTTTGCATTGCTTCAAGTTAGGCTATCTTACTCAGCGTATGCGGAAAACAGACTATGTTAACATGTTCGAGAACTGGCCTTACAAGTGATGTGTAGGCTAGCAGCTTCGATGGCGTTGTGCAGAACGTCAGGCTTCGCTTTATGAATAGTATGCGTAAGGCCTTCGAAGTTGTTTTAACGATATGTTTGTCCCATTTGAGATAATAATAATATCTAGGGTTTAACGTCCCAAAACCAGGATACGATTGTGAGGGACGCCGTAGTGGAGGGCTCCGCAAATTTTGACCACCTCGTGTTCTTTAACGTGCACTGACATCGCACAGCACACGGGCCTCTAGCATTTCGCCTCCATTGACATGCGGCCGCTGCGGCGGGGATCGAACCTGCAACCTTCGGGTGAGCAGCCCATCGCCGTAACCGCTACACCACCGCCGCGGAGGACGTCCCATTTGAGGTCAGATGTTAGTGCAACGCTTAGATATTTAAGTTCTTCAACTTTATTACAAATGGCGCATGCGAAGTTGTGTGGCATTGTGTTGCTGCTAAGATATCATCCCAGGTTTTTCTATGCTTGTTTTCATCGGCCATGTTGAGCCCCAATTAGCTGAGACTACAGAATCATTATTTTTATGATTGCTGCAACGATTATTTCTTCAATAAATGACACAGTCTTCCGCACATGATTTCATATTGGAAGTGAAGTTAGCAGTCGTACCATTATTACAGAGCAGGAAGAGCAACGGCAAAGCACAGAGCCTTGCGACTCCGGATGTTAGTGCGTCTTAGAAAGCTTTCTTCCGTAAAGTACAAATTGTGACCGGTTAACTAAGAAACATTTTATCCAAGCAGAAAGCTCTCTTATACCAAAAATCATTTTCGCCTTTAGCTGTTTGCTATGATATACACAGTCAACAGCCCTACATAGGTCGAGTAGAATTAGTTCAGCTTTACCACGGTTATAGCTGTAACAGCGAGGTCGTCGACTAGTTACGTTAACTGGTTTACTGCTTATAAATCACTGCGAAAACCAGGTTCGCTCGGAGAGACAAAATTGTAGCACTCTAGAAATACCGTCATGTGCTTTAAGATTATGTGTTAGAGGAGTTTACATGATGTGGTATTCATCCAAATGGGACATAAGATTGAAGGTAGTGCTGCATCTCCTCCTTTGTGGATCGGTAATACCTTTGCGATTTTCCAGTCGTTAGACAATAGCGAAGTCGTGAGTGATCTTCGGCAAATAAGACCAAGATTTCAACTACACTATTTCTAATATATTTTAATAATACTATTAGGTGTATTGTCGGGGCCACTACGTTTCCTGCGGTCGAGTTTGAGCAGCAGGTTGAAATTACCAGCATAAGCGATGTCAGTTTGGACAATTTTCATACAATGTTGCATTATATCTGGCGAAATAGCACTATCACCTGCAGTGTACACTGACGCGTGATCTATAGATAATTTTTTTCGTGGGCGCTTGGTTGTTGCATGCTTGTAACCAGAGATACAGAAAAGTACAAGATATTTGAACTGAAGACTGAGGGAATCGACATGTGGTGAGGCACTGGAACCAATTTATAAAATTGCTGGAATTCATGAGTAAGATAAGTTAGTGTGCCATCGGCATCAGCGTTTTCGACGTCTGTTACTACGGCCACAGAAGAATGAGTGGATATGATACCACAAAAAGGTACGACGCACACTGGTACGGCATGGTGAGCTATTCCACTGGTTGAACTGATCCTTATACGTTATATGTAGACGTGATTGTTGAAAAAGAATAAATCATGTATGTTGGGAGTAAATTCCTGTGACCGGATACGGCGTGATAAGACCTGATAGAGAGCATGAGGTCAAATAATACATCCGAAGCAGATGATGAATAGCACATACCATTCCAGTTCATGACTGGAAGATTAAAATCCCCCATGAGGACGACATGTGAACCGAACGCACTACCTTGCAATTATTCATGAATGGCACTGATAGAATCGTCATCCCGATTTTGGCTTCAATAAACGCAAACGTATGAATATGCTGGTACCGCCAGAAAGTAGTCTGCAAAAATTTGCTTCAGCATTTTGCACCTCTGGAAGAGCCACGAAAGAAAAGCCTGTTTTTATCAATAACGCCACTCGACCACCACGTGTGGTGTGGTCTTTTCGGATCACTGAATAACTGCGTGGTGTAAACTCATGATCGAAAACTTCAGGAATGAGCCACGCTTCTTTTACGATTGCTAGGTGAGGTTCATGACAAATTATCAAATTTTCAAGTGGTTCAGACTTATTGGTCACGCTTCTTGCATTCATCGCGAAAAGTGTTACTCCACTGATTTCGCTGTACGACTCTGTTACATTTGGCCACCGCCTTCCATCGTCGCCTTGGCTGCAAGTGCTGTTTCTAATCCAGGTTGTGTGCATTTTTTAGTAAACAGCACCTTGTCATCCTCCTCGTTGTTGCAAACATAGGCGTGATCTTAAGGCGAAAGTCTCATATGTCTCATCAAATGCAGAACCTGACCGGAACGCACCGTCGGCGTCGTCAACCCGAGTGATGCAAAAATCATCATCGCGTGATGAATTCACCATATGACGTCAGCATGACGTCACAGATAACCAGAATATGTGACGTCGTTATGCCGTCAATGTGACGTCGCATGATAATGTCATCACCTGGTATCATCGCTTGGTCAAAGCTGGGACGATCATGGACGCAATGCAAAACCCCGTTATGTGCGGAAAGCTTTCGCTGGGTGGCAGGGCAGGATCAATACAGCGACTGAGAAGAAAAGAAGGTGGCTTTTGCCTTCGCGTCACCATAGGAGAATGCATAAGGGAGCCACTGAATTTTTATATGCAGCTTGTCAAACACAAGGGAAACTTGTTAGTTATTTTCTCGGTTACCATTTGCACTGGTGCAATGTTTCCTACGGATGTCACGTACTCGTCTCGAAAAGTATTCTGTCATAGACAGGCCTGCATCTCTAAGTTCATAAACAAATTACATAAAATGTTTCTGCACATCCAGGGTGCGAATTCAATACTTGCCTTTTTTTGCGATTCCGTTTCGCGCGAAGCCACTAGAAAATAAACAAATAACATTTGAGGATTAGGTACGGGAATATCACCCAAAATCAAAAAAATTCCCAATTCAACATGGTGTTACGCCTGCCCTAACGTTGTTTATCGTTATAAACAAGCGAGTAGATATTGAGTTATGAAACAATTTTCAATATTCATATGTTGCATGCGGCGAATAAACATTCAGAGACACATGCTCACAGCAATTTCCCGTCAAAATACCAGAGCCTGTACTGCTTTCCTTAAAAATCTGTCAGCATGGCGGGTCGCTACGTCGTACTTTAAAATTTTATTTCTACAAAGCAGCATTGGTGAGCTCTGAATACTGTATCGAAGGAGCTCATAACTTAGAACTTGACGGAAACCATCCTGTTCATACTCTGACGACTAAACGCGTTTATTTACATGGCGGGCGATGCAGAGCTGTAGCTCAGCGAAATCAGTTCATGGAGCCGCTTGCGAGCCAGTCCAACCTCGTTTCCCACTTTGTCGAATATTTGCAAGCACCTTTCACGTCCCAGTTTGCAGACGATGGCCACTGGGCGAGTCAGACAGATGGTTGACGTAGTACGGTTTAACGGGCGCGACGTGTGTCAGGTTTCTTTTGCTAGAGCGGAGACAATTAATTTTGACGCTAGAGATTACGTACGCGTGACTTAGTTTGCGGACGAGTGTTCATAACCACACAAGGTCACCCTTTGTATAAGCACCTGAGTGACGGCGGGCGTCGTTTACTGTTCTTGGAACGCTGTTGAGATTCCACAGCTGCCAGAGTTGGCTTCTTCTGCGCGGCAAAGCGCAGAAGAAGCCAAGAAGGAGCCAGAAGAAGCGACTCGGCTACCGCGTTTTCTACATTTGGCGTAAAAGGTGAAATAGTACCGAAACAACTGCTCGCGGAGTGACCGTATCGCAGGTAAAATGGAGAGTACCCTGTGATTGTACGCGTACGTGATGTATGGTATTAGTTCGTCCCAGTTTTTTTTTTTGTGCTTGCAATCGACATAAATAGATACCATGTTCGTGAGGGTCTTGTTGGTGAGCTCTCTGGGGTTTTCTCCGAGCGATTGCCGAGTGATTGCGGGTGGCATGGAGTAGCACGGGGTGTCATGGCAGAACTGGCAGGTAGACGGTTCCTCTTTCTCTCTCTATCTCTTTCTCTTTATTTTTTCCCTTTTTATTTGATTCCCAGCCGCTTGCTATACTGTGCTATACAAGGCTGCGCTATGCTCTGCTCGCGTACCTGGATAGCCGAATGATTGCGATGCTCAGCTTCGAATCACGGCTACGCGGATTCGAATAGCACATTACCGAGAAATCTTTCACCAAAATTTCTTTGTTATCTCTTTCTTCATACTCTCGCTTTCTCTATTTATTACTTTGTATTTATTCTCTCGCCCACCAGAGGTATTCCATCTCATGCCGGACAAATACGCGCACGTGTTCTAGGAGTGAAGCAGAAGACAAAGAAGAGGACAATGCGAGCGCGTGCCGGTTCATGATGATGATAGTGCTTCTATTCAATCTGCACGGACTATCAGTTGGCTTAAAAATTTCGCAGATCCTCCGTACCATGGGAATCGATATTATGCGAAGAATGCGCGGGATAGTGACTGTGGCGTAATATTTCACATTGAGCGAAACGTTACGGAATGACGCTAGAGAAATATGGAAGTGGTATACGCACACTCATATGTTGAAGAGTCGCATATCTAATATATAACCAGTTGTTTACAGTTGTTTACAGTTGCGTAGCGATGGCAACAGACACATGGGTGTTACCAACACCAGACGTGGTAAACTGATATGTAGTGCTTATAGTCATCAATACTGGATAGCGCGAATCCGAACAGGACAAAGAATGAACACAGACGCACAGGACAGGCGTAAGTCACAACTAAGCTTCATGCAGGAAAGTTTCCCTAGATATATACACAGCCGAATGACACGTGCAGACACACTGCACGTACGTTACAGTCAGTTACAGTTGTAATGCTTATACTTGTCCGTTTTGATGGGAGAACGCACGCACGTTTCATGAACCCGTGTGTATGTGTAGAAGAGGTTCGTGATAGTTCTCGAACAAGGTGACCATCACCGTGATCAGTGAGCCCCAGCAGCTGGACCGGACTTGTTAATCGAATCCATTCGCGATCGCGGTTACGAGGGGCCTAAGTGTAGTTACGTGCGAGGTATAGCACAGCTGGCGGAAATCCTGGATGCCTGTTACGATGAAATGATCTATGATGCCTCCTGTCGTGGACGCGGCAGCGAGGTCTTTTGATGCCTTCTCCACATCCAATCCGTCTTTCACGCAATATAAGGACCAAACATTTTCGGGTTTTGTTAAAACAATGTTGAAGACACCGGTAAGGATGAGAGGCCTGGTTCGCTCAGCTGATTTATTGTAGGAAGCAGTGACGCCGGTTTTTGCGTAATCCCCGTGGTCCACGTTGCGGACCATGTGGACAAGTGGATGGTAGTTGAGCGTCTTACAGGGCTGTTCTGTCTTCAGTTTCCTCACTTTCCTAGCGCTCGCCGCGGTGGTGTAGGGCTAAAGATGCTCGGCTGCTGACCCGATGGTCGCGGGTTTGATCCCGGCCGCGGCGGTCGCATTTGGATTGAGGCAAAATGCTAGATGCCCGTGTTCTGTGCTATCTCGGTACAGGTTAAAGAATATCCAATGGTCAAAATTTCCGGAGCCATTCGCCACTGCGTCTCTCATATCATATCGTTGTTTTGGGACATAAAACCCCAACAAATATTGTTATTATCACTTCGCTTGCGTGTCAATGTGTGTGTTCGCGGTTACTGCGTTGGTTGAGAGTTGTATCACCTGTGGCACGTACTTGCATAACATTAAATCTGGTTTGCGGGTTTGTGCCACAGGTGACTGAGAGAAAGCGTTTCATGACTTACGCGACAGGTATACAGGTATGTTGCGTTATTCATGTCATGACCAGTGAATCATGTTCATTATACACTGATCTCCTGCTAGGCCAATTTTGGTATATTACATGTTATGGAGACGACCAGGAGAGCGCCCAGACATAGGCGGATAGATAGATAGATAGATAGATAGATAGATAGATAGATAGATAGATAGATAGATAGATAGATAGATAGATAGATAGATAGATAGATAGATAGATAGATAGATAGATAGATAGATAGATAGATAGATAGATAGATAGATAGATAGATAGATAGATAGATAGATAGATAGATAGATAGATAGATAGATAGATAGATAGATAGATAGATAGAAATGGCCGAAGTACCTGAGGTTCGCTAAGAAATGCTTCGCATTTAATAGCTATAGCTCCGCTGTTGAAAAGAAAAGAGAGAGACAGTGAATTCACTGCAGCGTGTGGGCGTGCAACACATGTCAGCGGCGTTCGCACAAGCCCGTCGTCCACAAAAAGCGCAACAATGCTTTCGTTGCATTGTTGGCCGTCGAGAGATGAGGACGGTTTTCTAGTAGCACCTGCACGGAAAGTAGCCGATCACCCAGTCGTCGCAGTGCGTTCTAAAGTACTTATCTCTCCGAGGCAAATCGAGGACAGCGGCACAGCAATGGTCAGTGCTTTCTTTAGTGCCGCAAAACATCGCATGCCGCAATGTCATTCACTCCAATCAACGTTGTATATGCCTTCGTGAATGCAACTCCCAACCAAAGTGCGATAGAGAAGCGAAACTTTGCTTCGGCGAAGGCCGGATGGAGGTCGGAGTTGCGGTGAAACGTTCAGTTATTGCAGTCTGGTATGCCTTATCTTTGGCGCGTTCCACTCCGTCAGTGTGAGGCCGCGGGTCAGTTCAAGAATCTACCAATTGTAACAATCTTTTCTTCTTGATGTGATGCGCGACCAGCTTTATCTGCGGAATCATTGCCACTGATTCCACAATGGCCAGGTAACAACTGAAAGTCAATCTCGTGGCATTTTTTTGTGTCACGTGGTGGTGAAGTTCGACGGTGTCATACGTGAACTGTTCGAGATATCCGCGTCGGAGAACCGACCGCAAGCACTGTAACGCCAGTTTTCGCTATCATACGAGCAATAGACATCTCTGTCGTTCTTGTAATAGGCGCATAAATATCGTATTAAGTGCGAGATTAATTATACAGTTATACTGGTCCGCTGTACGAAAACGCTGCTAAAACAACCTATTCCCGCTGTTCATCGTCTGTTTGGGCGTTCCTGTTTTATCACACATTCTTATAGTCCTCCCAACGTGACCATCAGCCCATTCAACCACATCACCGAGGCCATCGTCCAAGTTATCCAACCGCGGTAATCCCGCCTCGGGTTTCACAATCATGTTTCTGCTGTCTTTTTTTGCTATATGGATACTCTCGACGGGTTATTCTCATCGCTGTTGGCGTTGGCGTCGCCGTTATCTTCCTTATAAAGTACAAACCGATACCGCCACTCCGCGCATCGTATGTTCCCCCGCGAGTAGAACCTCGCGAGCACTGGCGAAGAACGCCGCTGAACCAGAGCAGACTGCTTCAGCCAGTCCGCCCTGCAGGAGGGGCAAAAACTAGCAGACCATCTCCGTCACATGGAGGGATCATGCAACAGCATCTACAGGCAGTGGAGCCCTGGACTTGGGGCCCCACCCATCGAGCTCATGGCCCGTTATCCCAACCCTTATGAATAAAGTTGTACTACTACTACTACCCGCGTGCGGGGCCTGTCGTCGATTGGTCCTCAAGCAGAGAGGAAACGTCCCGCCTGTCTTTTCTAATCAGCACTAAAGGAGTAAACGCCGACCACTACAAAGACACTTTAAAAACAAACAAGACGTTTCGGCTCCCGTGCGGGAGCCTAAACGTCTTGTTTGTAATATTGTGGTCGGCGTTTATTCCTTTTCTACAATGCCTCCTTCCGATCAAACGGCATCTCGTCAAACCCTGGATTTCACTAAGGAGCACGTAGGGACGCCAGGGAGGGATGGGGGCTGCGTCGCTTGAGCAGAAACTGTGAAGTTTGATCATAAGGGCGCGGTTGCGAGTGCTGGCTAGCGCGCTATCTCGGCAGACATCAGCAAGCGGCGCGTGTACCCGTCTACGTGCAGTGCTCTCACTGCTTCGCGTCGATATGACAGACTGCACGAAAACCACTTCTCTCCCTGGAGCGCCCGTGTTCCCTCACACCAGCGTTTTGTAGAGTTAAGCGAAATCGGATGCAAGAGGGTTAGCTGCTAGCCTTACTTCGTATAGCATTACAATTTGTTGCTATCGCCTACATTGCTTCGCCCTTAAACAAAAATATGATTTTTTGCTACGCAAAACCCGTGACAGGAATGGCCTTCCGAATGCCCCAGCAATCACCACGATCTCACGCGCTTCAGAGCTGTAGGAAACATACTGGTTCACATGATTACAATACTTCCTTCGATAGCGTTACACCTACGTTCACAAATTCTCGGTGAATGCCCACGATTACTGTTTGAAAGAAGAAAAAAATTCATAAATGACTCACCGGCAGTGCATTATACACAGTGTTTTTGCAGCGAATGAGTTTTGCTTCAGCATATAGCCCAGAGACATGCACACTTGATATTCTTCACATCTTCGTGACGTGATATTGTAGAAGAAACTCTTCTTTGGGTAATAGCTGGAAGTTGGTTCGTATGTTGCACAAGTACCTGCGGGGTGGTCGGCGCAAATTCCTGGTTGTTCACCTGGATGGAACAATATAAAACATCACTACTTTTTGTCGGAAGCGTTGCGAAACGCAATGACCCACATAGGAGCACCCAATAAATTTATGTACATAAGAACTAACTGTTGTCGAGCTAAAATGGCTATTCCAGGGGTGGGAGAAGGGGCTCAAATAGGAATTTCAAGGCAGGCCCTCGCTGCTGATTTTTTCAACTTCAGGACTAGGTACTCAAGCTGTACCTGAATCAATCAGTTACGATCAGTTCAGGAGGGCTTTAATTAGCGATAACTTAGTTCAGGTACAGTGGCACTAAGAGAAAATGAGAACAGCACTGCTATCTTTATTCTTTTCATGTGCAAGCGTACATCTCTAGGTTTCAAGCAGTTAGCAATAATAGCGTGAGAAAGCAGCTAAAAAAACTTCAAGCAGCTTCACTAACTTCAAAACGCGCGCGCGTCCCTCCAACCACGCCTCAATCGCGCCTCAGACTGCGGCGTGCGGTTCCATAGATTGGGTTTTCTACAAGCCTCGACCTTAAACATCTCCTCTGTTAAAAAGCCAAAAGCAAGACAAACATAGGTAAGCACATTGGGTCAACAAAGTGTACCGTCACGCGCGTTCTATCTGAAAAAAAAATTCAGCAGATCCCACGCATTGTGGGAATCAATTTCGTGCGAAGCAGTCGGCGAGTAGTAGCTTATGCCCGATTTCAACAGCAATGCCGTTTAAGCTCGCCGTAGTTTGTCTGTAGGAAGCAGAAATGATCATCATCATGACGCGGCACGCGCCTTCTTCGTCCTCTACTCCTCTACTTCATCGTCGTCCTCTTCTTCATGTTCTACTTCGCTCCCAGAACACGTGCTGCGATTTCTCCTGCGCGGGTAGATAACCTGATGGACGCGAGAACGAGTACAGAGAGAGAGAGTGAAAGGGAGCAAGAGAGAGAGAACGAAAGAAAGAAAGCTAGGAAGAAAAGTAGACACAAATATTCTTCAGAAAAAGTTTGTTGGCGACGCGGTATTTGAACCTACGTGCCGACAATCCAAAGGCGACCATCGTAACCGCTCGAGTATCCAGGCACGCTAGCCGAGCATAGCGTAGCCTTGTAAGAATGGCAGACTGGGCTTGTTGGTTTAACGTATTTGAAGTTTAAGGCGCGAATAAGACACGGACGAAGATAAGGAACACGTCCGTGTTATCTTCGTCCGTGTCTTATTCGCGCCTTAAACTTCAAATAGCATAGCCTTCTACAGTATAGCATTACAAGTGGGTTTGAAAGGGGAGTGAGGATGGGGAGAGATGTGAGTGTGAAGAGGAGGGAAGAGGGTAAAGCATAGAATAGGGAGAATGAGAAAAAGAGAAATTGAGAGAAAGAAAGACAGAGAGAGAGAGAGAGAAAGTGAGGGCGACAAACAAACAAGATAGTGAGAAAGTGAAGTGAAGGTGAGGATGCGTGATGTAAGGGTGACGAGGAGAAAAATGACGACGGGAGACAGTAAAGCACAGCATAGACAGAATTATCAAGAGAGAAATAGTGAGAAAGACATGTAGAAAGTGAAAGAAAGAGTGACAGAGAGCATCAAAGAAAGAGAGAGAAAGAGAAAAAAAAGATAGAAAGAAAGAGGAAGCAAGCGAGAAATAGGGAGAGAGATAGAGAAAAAAAACATGGTTGATCCCTGCGTCATAGGAACCGGAATAACGCGAAAGTAAAGCATGCCCTTACAGAAGTAACTGAATATTTACTGCACATTGATATAAGAGAGTTTGCACAATGTATATTGATGTCTGGCAGCTATAGCACCGTTTAGCGTGGATGTCCCACTTTGATGATTGGTGGTACATCTCCATCCGGACGACTAACGTCCCTGCTTAATGATTAAAGGGGTCATGAACCACTTTTCCAAGTAATGATCTAATGGCCTCAGTATCGGAGTGTACTGCCTCCCGAATCGATTGCCGCAAAAATTTCTCGAATCCGTCAAGAATCAGCGGAGTTACGGGGGTTTGGCGCACGCTCCCAGCGCTTTCTCTCTTTTCTCGTGCCGACGAGCGCACTGGAAGCTAGACAGGGAGGGATGGCATGGGGGAAAGAAGTTACGCCAGCGCGCGTCATGAAACGCGATCGCTCTCCCGCTGTGATTCGCTTGCGCGAGTGCGGCGCCGGCAAGTGGCGGCATTCCGCGGCAAGAAGTGCATCTGATCCGAACGCCGCTCTCGATTTACGTCGGCTATCGGCCAATAAGCATGCTATGTCTTTGCGACGTACAGCGGACAGACGCCCCGCCCACCGACGAGAGTGAGAACCGGCCTCTGTTTGAAAAGAGGGTGCCTGGGGAAACGGCAACTTCGCGCTCCGCTTGTGGCCATTACGCGGCGCGCACGACTGTAATATTTGGCAGAGCAGTTCATAGCCGTGTCAGCTTTCCGCAGGATGTGTTTTTTCAATCAGCCCAAGGGGTGCTTCATGACCCCTTTAAACAAACCCTAGTGGTAGCTGTAGTATAGTCAGCGGTGAAAGCGTAATCAAAGAAGCAGGTGTGATAGCCGGAAAAGCGTCATATATTGGACGCAGAACTTGGTCGCCATCCCGCGGCATCTTAAAATGTGATCGAACACCACGGCCAGACTAGAGGGAAACGCAAAGCGCGTCGTGCCGCCCCGGTAGCCCGGCCGCGATTTTTCTTGGGGCGAGTGCAGAGTTATGAGCGAGGCCGAAGCTTTTACTACGCTTGGCTAAGGTCGCCACCTCGCGGTGTGTTAAGGCATTGACAAAATTGAACTTCTATTGAAAATGCGCCGAATGGGAGGGACGTGTAACGCGTTGCAGGTGCTAATCGCCGACGCCACAGTAATGACGAATTACTTTACCGCTCCCAGAGGGCAACACCACCCCGCCGACCGGGAGAGTGGTAGATATAAAAGACGCGTTTGTAAAGCCTCTGGAGTCTGTGACCGTGGCGCAGTGGATAGCGTGCCCGGCATCTGTTGTTGCGGACCGAGCGGTCGTGGCTTCGATGCCCGTTGACGGAACTTTTTTCTTTGCTATCTGATCGTGTATAGTTTTCGACGTCCTTTCCGTGACGGCAATACGTCACTGAATTCTTCGTGGACCCCGACATAAAACACTTTCGTGTTTAAAAGGGGTGAAATGGGAAGCAAATTAGAAAGAGCAATAAGGAGAAAGAATTAAAGAGAGGGAAAAAATACAGATAAAGAGAGAGAAAAAAAAGACAGAAAAAAACCGAAAGAGATAAAAAAAAGAGAAACTGAAGGGAAACAAAGAAGGCAGCCCAGCTCCGCACTTCCTTCACGCTTGGCACTACTGGTGGTGAGCTATCTTAATCGGCGGCTTTGAGTAAATTTGGGAGTTGTATGCATAACGTGGGCTTGCGAGACAAGTCGAATACACTGGCGTGTAAAGGGTAGCTCATGGTCCGACATAGTATCGGCACTCGCGTTAAAGCGATCACACCATTACCGCAACGAAGTATATGCTACGGTCCCATGATGTGCATATCATGAGTAGCGGTCACCGACGTATTCGAGCGACGCTTGTGTTCAGCTTGCGGAGTCAATGTTTATTACATTGTTGTAGGAGTCGACAGCTAACCCTGCAACCACATTTGACATTACACTGACTTGGCGGTTGCATGGGGTCTTTTTCTGAAGCAGTTTGAAAGACTGGCGTGGCTCTGTCGTAGGATACTGGACTGTCATGCAGAACGCCTGGGTTCTATCTCGGCTCGAGCCATGATTGTTCTCATCCACAAGGCTGTCGACGCCGGCACAGAATTTTGTACAACGCAGGCACCCTAACTCTAACACGTCAAGATTTCCAAAGTATGTTCTTCACTGTGCCTGGGTTTATATGAACTGCGAATGGCCTGCGGCGCATACCCGTATAATGCATGCTGTGTTCAGCGGGTATCAGCCACGGGTGACTGGTGTAAAATGTTTCATGACGTACGCGAAAGGCCAATCAAGTTATTCATGCCTTAACCTGAGAAACATACTCGTCATGCACTGATGTCCTCGTATGCCAATTTTTGTATAAACCAAGCTAAGGAGACGGCCCTGAGAGCGCCCAAACGTAGCCGGCTAGATAGATAGATAGATAGATAGATAGATAGATAGATAGATAGATAGATAGATAGATAGATAGATAGATAGATAGATAGATAGATAGATAGATAGATAGATAGATAGATAGATAGATAGATAGATAGATAGATAGATAGATAGATAGATAGATAGATAGATAGATAGATAGATAGATAGATAGATAGATAGATAGATAGATAGATAGATAGATAGATACGGCCAAATTGCCTTTGGTTCATTAATAAATGATCCGCATATAAAATTAGTCGAAATTTCTACCTGAGCCTAAAAGCAGCGTTGGTTTGTACGGCGTTTGCTTAGCTTTCCTCAACGCATCGGTACAATCAACAGGTTATATTTGTGTTTCACGTCATTGCGAGAAGCATGTGGCTTATGGACGCAGTTAATTTATTACCTAAATTCCACTAAATTTCGCTAGCTGTCGAGAGGTTGCCGATTGTGTTATTACTGTTCAGTTTTCCATGAACTGGAGGAAAACGTGCAGAATAAAAACAAAAAAAAAACAATTTTATTGGCAATTCACCTAAAAATATAAATAATTTAAACTAGAAATCGAAGACTCTTTAAAAGTAGCAGAGTACAAATAAATAAATACACCACGATAGCGTCTTTGAGCGTAGGAAGGTCCAGTAACAGATACGAAATCTCCTACACCTTTAGTTGGGGAGCACTCGCTGTGTCTCTGAGCAACAACGAAAAGAAAGGATGGGAAGCACGCAGTAAGTACAATGTACTACTTCTTTTGATATGCACAATGCGGGAAGATCGCGCACGGGGAAGCCTATCTACATGGGCTATCGCCATGTTGCAAAAAGCGCCAATAAAGTTTGTTTGTATTGCGATAGTAATTATATGGACACTCTCGGCGGATTTTTGCGGTTGCCGACGTGTGCAGTATATATATGTATATATATATTATAAAGACGTTTATTAGCGGGCACTCGGCGATGATACACGATTGCGACAGTCAAGGCGGGTGCCGACTCTGAGCGCGAGGAGCGTGCCGTCCGAGAAGAGCGGAAGAGGACGACCCACTAGTAAGCGCTCGAGAGGGCGACCCATTACAGGCTTGCAACGCTTCGCTACAATATATATATATATATATATATATATATATATATATATATATATATATATATATATATATATATATATATATATATATATGTATATATATAGCGGGGGGGTCGCAGTTTTAAATCCGCGGTCGAGCGCCTACTAATGCACACAACCACCCATATATATATATATATATATATATATATATATATAATATATATATATATATATATATATATATATATATATATATACATATGGGTGGTTGTGTGCATTAGTAGGCGCTCGACCGCGGATTTAAAACTGCGACCCCTCGCTCCTCAGCGCGCTGCCTTGGACAGTTTCAAAAGTCAGGCAAACCCACACATGCGTCCAGAAGTGCAAGCCACTCCGGAACGGGCTCGAAAGTCTCAACTACACTTCGCACTTATGCAGCTTCTTCTCGGAAGACAGACCTCGTCGATCTTGGTGGCTTGGCGTGTCTTTCAGTCATGCGACTTTTCCATAGCGAATAAAGTTCTAATTACGTAAAGAAATCATACGGTGTATCATTGGTGGGGCTTTTTTTTGAAAGCGAGGAACCTAATACCACGAGCTGTGATAAGAAGGTCTTTTCTGATTGTTCTCTTTAGAATGTCTCAGAAAAAAATGCGCCATGACAATGGATAAAACAATGCGCTATCGCCTCAGGTTGATTATAGAGTCTACAATTTACAGTCCAGGGCACATATATCGCTTTTTCATTGAGCTATGTCTTCACTGGTAGACTGGATGTGTGCAGCTTAGGAAAAATATTTTCGCTGCTGGCCATATGAACAATCTACGTATACAGAATATTATATCATGAACAGAGAAAGGCAAATATGGCAGTCGGCAAACAGGTTCTGAGAAAAGGTTATTCACAAGTGCAGCGGTTAGCGTTGTTCTGTCAATGTTATATAAATACTCAAATGTAAATCTGGCTTTCAAAATCTTGACAGTATCAACAACTTCCTTTAAGAGTCCCGACAACTGCGATTCTTTCGCAACACTTGTCGTGACATAAAGAAAAGGAAGATGGTAACTCAGACGGCTTCAAAGAAACGCCAAAGCAAATGGGTGACAGACGTCCTTAAGATAACAAAAGTCTCGACACCAAGTGTCGCAAAAACAAGTGCACTAGACTGAGGCCACCTTTCTCAAGTGGAAGAAAAAGGTTGTCTCTTCTCATGGGTTCCCATGCAGAGCACCAAATAAAACAAGCAAGCCTTATGGAAATGACTGTTGATTTTCCATTGACGGAGTATGATTGAAATATTGACTTTATTGATTATCAATGATTCCGCAATACTCATTGACTTGCTTCAATACTTCGTCAACAACGTTTCTGTTGAGCAGTTCGCCATAAAAATGTAGTTGACTCACTTCTATTGAAATACCATTGAGGGAATATTTCCGCAATAATATTTCTGTTGAGCAATTTGCAATAAATATTTCATTCACTCGTTTCAATCGAAATACCATTGAGGGAATATTTCCTCAACGATATTTCTGTTGAGCAATTTGCAATAAATATTTCATTGACTCATTTCAATCGAAATACCATTGAGGACATAATTCGTAAGCAATATTTCTGTTGAGCATTTTGCAACAAAAATTCCATTGACTCATTTCTTTCGAAATACCAATGTATGAGGACGTAATTCGTAAACAATATTTCTCTTGAGCACTTAGCCATAAAAATTTCATTCACGCAATTACTTTTAACTACAATTGAGGAAATATTTCATCAGTATTTCTGTTGAGTAGTTTGCAATAAAAATGCCATTGACGCAGTTATATCGAAGCATCATAGAGGCGTTATTCACTGCCGATTGAGCTGTCGTGCTACTTAAATTAGTTCACGCGCCACTAACCCCTGCTAATTAAGCCCCATTTATTTCACTTAGTGCAAGCGATGACTCATAAATGTTAATACCGTAGGTCAATCCAACACACACACACACACACACACGCACACACACACACAAAAAAAAACGCGCGTGCGCTAGTCGAAGTTTTGACTCTGACGAATGCTGTGCCACGGCCAAAACGTTCACAAACAAGTATAATGCACGCAGTTTTCGTAAGTACGCCCTTTCATTTCTCCAACCATATGTTCACCGGACCTACAGAACTTCCTCGCACCCTTACCTTTGAAACTCCACGTTTCATTCTAAAAAGACAGGGCGTGCAAACACGGACACAAGAAAGAAGTCAGGACACCACAAACGCCGACTAACAACAGTTTGTGGTGTCCTGACTTCTTTCTTGTGTCCGTGTTTGCACGCCCTGTCTTTTTAGAATGAATACTTACCAACTAGCTCAGCTCTCTGTTATTCCACGTTTCATTTGTGAAGATTCGTCGCAGTTCGCTCTTCTCGGCCGATCCTTTATTGTAAAACCACGGCCGGTGTGGAGGCGCGCAATCACTCCGCGCTCCCCCACACCCCCGTGGTTTCGCCGGTCGTGTGCGTGTCGGTCGTTCTCATCGTTATCTACCACTAATGTCTTATTTACCCATCTGAGAACAGTTTTTATGTATGCACGGGTTCTTCGACTCAACCGTCCTGGGATCAATGATGCTCTAAAAACGCATCGAACCTTGTAAATTTTGTCTTGTATTTATAGATCGCACTTATAACGAGCACAGTAACTCACAAAATAAACTAAAATAACTGCAAGGACTGTATGGCCTTTCCGCCTTCTTTTCTCCATTGAGAAGGACAACGTATTTCATGGAATACTGCAAAGCGCAATGTCGAAGCGGGGCAACGGTCACGCTGAACACAGTAAAACGGCCTTTTCAAGACATAAACAGCAGTATTCAGTGCAGTATTGCTGTTTCTGTTACTATTCAGTACACGCATTACGTTGGCTTTTTTTTTCGAATATAAACGAACTTGCCCAGAAACGAAATTTTTTAAACTACTATTTTGCTGATTAGCTGTCGCCTTTCAACAAATAAGTATTTTCTCCAGCTTTTATTACGACGACGTGCGATGTACTTTTGAATAGTGTTTAAGCGGGCAATTTCAAATAGTAACTTGCTTACACCTCCACTTAAAATATATCAATTAAGGATAACAGAGTACATCAATAAGAAAGAAGCTGCAGCTGAATCACACTAAGGGCGAGGCATTGATGGTGCCATTGGTTCGTTGCTCAATACGAAGAGGCAGGCACGTAGAAACGATTTTTTTTCGGGAGGTGGGGGGGGGGGGGGGCTTGCCTACGTGCCTGCGAAGAGGTATTAAGTAGTACAGTGAACACTTGCTGTCAAAAGGCCCCGGTTTTCCACGTGCTTTTGTTTTGCACACGCACGGATGTGCACAGTTAGCCAGCCGTAATGACAGCAGTTGTTACTTTTAGCAGTAATTAAAACGCACCACTCGTGTACAGATGATGTATATTTTTAAACAGCAAAAGCGCAGTAGTAGTATTAAGAACCCATCAGACGCAGTTGAACGCGTTGCGGCCGCCCGATTGTACAGTACAGCATAGGCGCTCGTCCGAGAAAGAAGTGGTGAACAAGGCATGGCCTCCAAGAGTGCGCGAACAGGGACGTGCAGTAGACGGAAGGAAAAGAGAGTTGCCGCAACTCAGTTCAAGGATTCAAATCGCCCGGTGAGCGAGAGAGCCAATCAGTTCAAACCGGAGAACGCGCACGCGCAGAGACGTCAGAGAACATTTGACGTTCAGGCTGGTTCAAGCGGGTTCAGGCACATTGGAAAGCTCTCTGTGCTCGCTGCGAACGAAGTGTTTTTTCTCACATCTATTTTTACCGTATTTGAATGTTACGTGCGGTTATCGTTGTTGAATGAACACGTACTACTTACATCGCGTGTCGAGACGTTCGGGTCGCTGTTTGACATGAAATCGACGGTGGCGATGTGTCGTCGTGGCACCAACGAACGGACGCGCAGCTTTGTCTGAACAAGATCGCAAGCGCGGGCCGTTTGACGAGATAGTCGCCGCAGCGGATGCAACACTCGGTGAGTTGGAGAATGTTGCCAAATCGCTTTACTGAGTTACCTTAGTGTATGACAACTTTTATGCAGGTAAGAGTGCCTGGGCGGGCAACCAGTTACCACAGCAGGGATGCTGCGCAAGAGAAAGGGCCTGCTATAAAAGTATGCATTGTGCTAGTATCGCTGCTTTCTGTGCTCTTCGTTATACTTTTCTACGGAGCGGTTGCCGTGTACGTTGATTGCAGCTGAAAACAAGCTGAAGAATGCGCGTTCCATTACGGGATTCTGTGCTCCTGCCACGCTGGGCTTGTGTTGTCGAGCCGTTATAACTTGGTTGCACGAGATCGTCGCTTGGAGCGACTTGCACATTGCCTTGTCGCCGTAAAAGTGGGTCCGCTTTTAAACATACTGGTCGTTCCACACCCTTTCTGTCATGTAAATGCAATTGAAGTTATAGTTCAATTCTCATAGGTATAATGAATTAACTTGCAAATGTAGACGGGGGAGGACGCAGGTAGGAAGATATAATGCTGTCATGCACACGCTATACTGATCAGAGCATGTCTCTGGTTGCGTCGCCGTCTACCGTGCTGCGTCGTTTTTGCAAGTACTTAGCACTTATGGACAGTATAGCACTTATGGATAGTATAATAATCTGGCTGCGCAAGGTAGCGGCTCGTAGCACCTAGATGTGTGCTGGATGGCCATTGGAAGCACAGCATTTGTGTGAATCACGCTATGGATACTGGTAGTAACAGGAAGTACACACATCAAACTGCAAATTTGTCTAACGGGAAGTCGCACAGCATGCATGTAGTGTGTGTTTTCTTTTTGGACATTACATATTTCTCATAAACGTTGTGTGACAGTCAGGCTCCTGTCATTTTCGCTCATGAGCATGAGGTCGAGGCGGGAATACTCTGCCGCAAGCAAAATTACATTAACGCGGTTAACAACTCGTTCATCCACTTTTTATGTATTGAAGGAAGTAGTTTGTATTAAAAAGATATAGTGCGTGCCAAGTTGTGGCATGCCGCATTTTTATTTTTTTTATATTCAACTTCAAATTTCAAGGTGGATATCGAAACTAGGCGCGCCCGGCGCGGGACACGCAGCGTCTCTTGACTACATATGACAAGGAAAGGACGACATTTCAAGCAAAACTTGGTATGCGCTAAATTGTCATGCACCACAACTTTCTTATATAAACAACTGCACTTAAGTCAGCGATTAAAAAGCAGTTAACGAGTGCTTGATAATAAGTGTCGATTCCATTAAGCTGATTAAGCAAGTACATGCTCTGCTTGTTGCTGTGTTTGTGTGATAAAAATTGGGTCAGATATCTGACATGCCATTTCATATTTTCTTTGAAGAGCCGTACACGTTCTAATACAAATTCTTGTAACAGGGAATATAACCATTGCAAAAGCTTCTTATCCCAAATTCTAAATGGTTTAGGCTGTGCTAGTGCATTGAAACACTACTTGATTGTGTTGTACTGTATAGTTCTTTTCCTTGCTGCTTTGCTTAAGAAAGAGGAAATCGAAAGGGGGTTCTTATTTGCAGGATACACAACTAAGATCTAGCATTTAGTGAAACTGGTGACAATGCTGCTTTAGTTTATGAATTAATTAATTTGAGAACCCAATTTCTGATATGTGTATATGTGTTTGCAGATCACAGTGAGGTTACTGGTTCTAAGGCGTGCTACAGCACTGAGAAATTGAACAAATGATTATAAAAAAAATTGGGGGACGCCTAAGCTTCGCCTTTAAGAGTTGAACGCGATAGCGATATTCTGTTCCTAGTGTACAGTTCGAACACTACGAGTGTTTAACAGAATGCGCGCACTAAGGTGTGTGCCTTATGTAATGGGTAGCACGCTTTAAACCAGGAGCAATTATGCGCGAGAAACTTTTTCGAAGTTGCGATGCACCCACTACGTGGTCCTAAGGGAATACGCGCAGTAATGTGTGTGCCTTTTGTAATGGGTGGCTCTCTTTAAACCACGAAGTCGTTATGATATTGACATGGTGTGACGCCCGATGGCAATGTACGCTTGTACCACGCAATATTACTGCGATATTACATCTCGTATTGTGACACCTGTATACAGGACGCGTATTTTTGGGAAGCGTGAAAGTTACTTTCAGTGCAGCTCCAAGCAGAGGCGTGGCTGTGTGGTAGAACATCTGCTTGCCACGCAGACGGCCTGGGTTCGATTCTCACTCGGACCCAAGATTTTTATTATTTATTTTATTTGCAGCTTTTTCCATTTTTCGCTCACGGACAAGATGATGATTTTTCGCTCACAACCAACGGCCCCAACGCCGACGCCGCAATTTCTGCGATACGAGCTCTTTAACGCTGTCGCGTTAAAATGGAATAGATCAAGGGGCTCAGTTTTTTTTTTTTTTTTTTGTTCGACAAAACCTGATGAAGCCAAGGGAGGTATACGGGAGATTATTCGTAGATTTTAAAAGTAGTGTAGGAAGTATGACATAAAGAGGAACTATAGTAGACAAAATACAACATTCTGCTGCCAGGGCCTGAACCTACAACAAAGTGTTGCATCTCATACTCCACCACTCTAGCTACGACATAGTCGTTCTCTCATCCACCCCGCTTGGCACTTCTGTGTGTGTAATTCCGGCAGTAGCACATCAGCATTCGTAGTCATGCTGGTGTCGCATAGCCCATGAACTCTACGAGCTGGTAGCTGATCAATGAACCGTCATGTGCTACCTGAGGGCACCAAGTTTGCTGACACGAGGCCCTCGCTATTAAAGAACAAAAGAACGGGAGTGGATCAAGGGCTCATTAAATTGAACAGGCACTTCTAGTGGACAGGCCCAGGTCTGCACATGAATGGACTTTAGTACAGCAAGGATAGTTGTTTCAAAGAGAGGAAAATTGGGCATGCTGTTAAAGCATGCCCAAAATTTAATGAAAGCAAGAACAGCAGAGGGACAGAAAAACTGACACACTGCTCAATCTTTTCTGTCCAGTCTGGCATTCTTGCTCTTTTACTGAATCTTAAGCTTTTTTGAAATCTCCACATTCATGATGTCACACAATAAATGGGCTCATTGTCATCCATTCTGCAAATTGACCACGCATATCTTTATTTAATATTTTGATGGGACTACTCCTGGAGTTTTCTTTTGTTCAAATTACGTGTATGGCAAGCTGTATACCTCGCCCTTTTGTAATACACAATTGTAGAAAAATTCGACACCTAATGCAAATTACAATTATTTGCTTGAGCCATTACAATTATTTGCATTGAGCCATTAATACTGTAATACTTGTTCTTAATGCATCCTGGGCCTATTTTCGAGGACAATTTTGGTATATAATGATACGCCTGTGTTAAACCATCATGCCTAATATTACGACTTGTGTGCTGTAAGGACTCTCTGTGCGCAAGTTGACGGAACTTTTTGTGGTATCTGTTATGCATGTATCCAGCGTAGACAGCTGCTCAAGAGACTGAAGTGGTAGACAGCTTGCTGTAAAAGAGGGAAGCATTCTTCCTGCACTCTGGACAAGGCCATAATAAATCGTATGTATTTGTTTTCGTCACTACAAATCGACAGTTTAGACCTTTTCAATTGAGAGACTTATTGCTCCTATATTGTTAGCAACTCCAAGACAGGAAACAATATTAATAGCAAGTGCATGAAATATACAAATGCCCACTAGGCCATTCATACGTCTGGCCAGCTGCTTCTGGTAGGATGTGCTGAAAAAATATGTTGTCATCTACCTGCGCAGTGCCATAGCAGGATATCTGACTGTTTGAGGAAACTTGGGGCATCTATGCAAGGCAGAATTAACAAATTGATTTTCAGAGTTTCATGATGAAGTAAAACTTGGTAAAACAACTTGTAAGCTATGCACGCTTGTGTGTTAGACTGCCGTCTTAGGCATTGCATTTGCCCTAACCAAGTTGCGCCAATGAACTGGCGGCGGACTATGGCATTCGAGTATTATTCTTTACCTTTATGTGCAGCGCCGTAGAGCCCTCGTAATAGCATCTCGCTTACTGTTTTGCTGATGATGTCGTGGACGAAAAGTCTCGCAGTTGTTCCCGAGACCCTTACGGTGGAAAAAAATTGAAGCCTACCGTGCGTCAAGGAAGTAAGCGAAGCGCAACGACGAGCGCAGTCACAAGTTCGCGGTGGAAAGCTACGTTCAGACCGCTTCGATCGAAACGTCTTCGAACACAAATGGGTAAGTATCTTATTGAGCAGCCGCTCGCGTGGTAGTATTTTATATCAAGCTAAGTATGCAGTGACGCTAAATGTTAATACGATGGTTAGTGCGCGCGGTGTTCGAGCACTTGCTGACATCGAAGAGACCGCTCGGCACACGTTGCGAGCAACGACTCTGGTGAGCTGCGCTATTCTCAGGGGTGGTACGCTAAGGGGATCACGTTTGGCAATAATTTCTCTTTCGCGAGATCAGCATCGAATGCCTCGGCGTCTGTAAGCGGCAACGTTGCTGGCCGTAGCATGTTAGCACGGTGCCCGCGGTGACGGCCGAACGCATCAGGCCGTCACCGCTTGCGAAGTATATCGAAGTAGTCCTGCGAAGTATGTCGTGAAAGTGATCAGCTGAGAATTCAGTCCGAGGTCGCATGATCTGCCGTTCGTGGTTATTTTTTAGCGTTCCTGTGCTAAAACCAGCGCTCTTATGGAGTGGTGTTTGCCCTTTCGCAACATGAGCCGTGCGCTAGTTACACGAAAAGCAGCCAACACATGCATTTCCCTCCTGTACCATTCACACAAGTTGTTTGAAATGTTATCTTTGTCGTCAGTCCATCTGTGATATATGAACGTTAAGGTGCTGCTTGTGAAATAATAAATGTTACTAAGAACAACCCCCCCCCCCCCAGTATGTTCATGCCTATGTTTGCAACCATTGCACTCTGTGATTTCTTCAGTGACATGTGAAAGTGTCGTCGGAAACAGCTACTGCATATACCACGATAATGAATACCCTCTTTTTTTCAGTGACTCAACGCTCATTTGTGTGCATGAACTCTGCTACAAAAGCCAGAAGAAGACAGCCCCCGCGTACAAAGTGTCTGCTGCTTTCTGTCGTGACGGTAACATCAACGGTTGCACATGTGAATGAGCAGCAAGGGAGAACGGTGCCTGCCACCACATTGTGGGGCTACTCAAGATGGTTTTGCTGCTGAAGGAGAACGGTTATAATGAGGCACCACCTGAGCTTTCTTGCACAGAATTACCACAACAATGGAGACGTCCACGAGGAGACAAAATCTCGGAGTGCGGTGTTGACGAAGTTGACTGGAGGGCTCCGAGACCTGGTGGACTTGAGCACCCTACTCGCTCAAGGCTGTATGAAGCACGTAAAAGATCAAGACGTGCTGATGAAGTACAGCTGGCTGCTATGAAATTTGAAGAGGCGTTCGCAACACATGCACCATCTCCATTTGCAAGGCATCTGAGGAACATGAGGGCAGCGCCTGCAACGTCGACATTTGGGGAAACTTGTGTGGGCAGCTTGCTGTGTTGCCAAAAGCCAATACTGCCTCACCATTTTGTGACGTACATAAGCCCAGACATCTAGTTGGGTGTGACAACACAGGCTGATCACTCAACACCTGTTGAACCAGACCTGTTCACATCAACAACTCTGTTTGCTGCTTCATCCATGAGACTACCGGATAAAGAAAAAGCAATATTTGAGGTAAGTACAGAATAATATTGAAGTGGCATTTGGAAGTACTACAAGAGTAACAAAATTTAGTATCTGTCTGGGAGTGCCAATAGTTATTTCCATTATCTTACTCTGTGTTGAATAAGCAAAGCTTGCCAGTGATCTGGCTGTTGGCAGAATTTCTATATTTTTAATAATGTGATTAGCATCCCTTCAGGACCTCACAAAATTCACGATATGTTTGTGTCTTCGTGCCTAACTGGAATGTGTACCACTTGGTGGTTGATGTCAGAACATGTTTGGCATCATTTTGTTTTGAGGGTTCAAAGTCAGCCATCAGACCAACTTGGGTGAGAGGGTATTTACTTCTCTAGAAAAACAAAGAATTCTTTCAAACTTGCACCATATGTATCCAGACATATGCCACATAAACAGATCATGATGGTGCTGCTACATGGCACAGCGTGAGGATTTGACTGCAGTACAGGCCTCAAACGTGACCCATTTTGACTAGCAATATGGTGTCTTACTGATGTTAACATCGACAAACATCCTTGGATGATTGCTGCGAATAAATTTTGAGCTACGTAACATTGTTTAATTTCAGGTGGCATTTGGGTGATTTTAGATCCAACATGTTTTGTTACAAGTGTTATAGCCTGCCTGGTAGCCAGGCTGCACTAAGTACTTTGCCAGTACATTTTCTACATTCATCTTACAGACATTCATCCTGTCAAGTCCAGATGCTCGTCTCCTGGAAAAGACCAGCCGGCAGCAGAGCAAGAGTATACAGTGGAAGAAGGCCCGAAAGTACCGCCTGACCGCCTCCAATTTTGGGACTGTCGTGTTCCGCGAGCAATGGACGCCAAAAGGACTGCACAACTTGACCAGTCACAAGGACCTGTCACAAGTGAGGGCTGTACATTAAGTACAAATATCAATGGCACTATGAATGTTTCATGCTGTAAATTGGTTTCTGCGGGACGTGCTGTTGAACCAGAATATTGAATAAAGTGAATGAGTACTGAAACTATCTCGCATAAATATTCGGAGCCAGAGAGGAACGGGGTCAAACATTTTTGAAACTTTTGCAGTTTGTGTGCATACATATGCAGGTGCACGTATAAACATGCGTGCATTTCTTTCAATATAAATCTCCTAAGCTAGACCGTTGAAGTGTCAGCTGAGGACAAGATTAAGCCCGCAACGCGGCCGGTACTGGGTCGTAGTTCCCGATAGCCGTGGAGCAAGCGCAGCTCCGAATGACTGAATGGTCGTTCGCAATGCTCATACAACTCTTTCTGACAAAGTGTGAGACGTTTTCGTTTTGTGTATTTCCTATTTATTACGAAGGCCCTGACACTGTTCAGTTATAGATGAGGACATCGGAAGCTCACGCGACGGGACGCGTACAATGGTATGGCTTTCATGCATTACAAGAACACCCACGGATATTATATACAAGCCAAATAGCGCGAGTTTCGACACAAAAAGACAGACACTAACATTTCACTAACCTGCGGAGCCACAGAAAACTTCGCGGAGCTGAAATATGTACACTGTGTACCATAATTGGCAGCACGACTTTCCCAGGGTGCTTCACCACGTATTTTCACAAGAACTTTGCGTCTGGCAAGAAAGAATCAAATTTATCTTGTCATGGACGGCCCGGTTTGTTCAGGGATTCACGAAACATGCAAAGTCGTAGTGTTTCTTTCCAACCAACGAGTTGAAAAGCGGGCTAGCACAGCCAAACCATGGAGGGGCTGAGGTTGGTAGTCTGCTTGCTAGCTCTCCTCGTGACATCCGCTTGGTGCTGTGACATTCTATGGGAATTGCGAATATGTTCGTGCGTACGTTTGTACGTTTAAGTGTGTATACACACATGTAAATTTGAAAAATTTTCGAAGCGGTTTGTACCTCCAGACTTCCCCCACCCCACCCCAAATGCTACGCCGATAGCGGACAGTGTAAGGGACGTTTTCCTCAAGTTGTCGACCGCGCCGGGTGTGAGTGGAAAGCACATGCCAAGGATGACACCCCTCGAGCAATGCTATAGAATCATAAAGCTCGCAAGAAGTCTTCTCATTATTCGCGACTGTTGCGGTGCAGATTCCAGCCGGTGTCAATTGATGGCCTTCAGCTGTCTGGTGCGGTAGTCTTCCCAAGTAGCGTTTACTTTCATTAGCGTTGCGGTGAACGGCCTACAGGGTTAGAATAGTCGGCTCCGGATTCAAAAAATCGGCGACATTGTGGATATCGCAAAGCTCTTCGAGCTCGATGCTTCGTCGTCTTGCGTCACGGTTAGGTCGTGGCGTCGGATGGCGAAGTCTCTATTCCATGGTTTTTATTGAGTGATACTGTAGGCTTGTCGGCCGTCACAGGGAGGGTCAAAAGCAGCACTCTTGTATGTGGTACATTACATTTATAAAAAAACTAAAAAAACACACATTTAGTTGCCAGGTCTGGTACACGCCGCTACGTGTTCTTCTCAAGCATCCGTCTGCCCTTCAGCGCGTTCAAACGTTGTCGGAATGGTTCGTTTATCGTCGTAGTCATCGGCGCATGATCATCTGGAAAGCGGCGAACATCAACCGCTCCTCCATGGTATGCTGCATTCAGTTTTGCGGATATGGACTGGTAGACCAGCGTCTAGTAAGGCCAATGTATGCTCGACATTGAGGCGGTATCGGCGGTGCGGTATCGCCTCAGCGGTATCGGCGGTGCGGTAACGCAGTATCGGCGGTGCGGCGTCTTGACGTGGACGCGGAGGGAGAGCGTGACGACGGACTGCAGCAGTGTACGTCACAGTCTGCGGCTGGGGCTTCACTGCCTCAGGAACATCCAGTGACCACTTAACTTTCTACCCGGTCGTACGCTTCAAGCCAGCATTCTGCGTCTTCGCGTGATGATCGGGGGAAGGTTGGCAGCTGCTTGGGTTGCTGTAGCATGACTGTGACGGCAGACTGTGACGTCATCGTGCCTGCTGTCTTTGTCGCAGTGGCTTTTGGCCTCTGGGCTAAGGCCCCGCCTTCTGGCGGTAGCTCTTTTTGCCGACGGCCAGCTTGACCTCCCGGTAATAGATTTGGCGTCTCTTCTTGACAGTTTGGACTTGGTTCAAGGCTTCCAGGGGGTGTCTGGAGTATGAACGACCCAGCATCTCCGTCACATGGGACGTTGTCGTTAAGGTGAAGTACACAGAATTCAAGCCGAAAAGGATCGAACTGTTTATTGGGCGAATTTGTGCTCGGTAAAGAAAGTAGCACTGAAAGTGTGACAGTACCAGCAATCACAGTGGCCCGTCATCAAAAAACTGATGGCTGGCGGATCGCGTCGTCTTTATAGATGAGTGACGAAAATCCCAGCGTTATCCTTGGAACTTGCGGTAGCTCCAGAACGAACTCAACTACTTACATCGTGCGCGCTATGTTATTAGGACAGTCTAAACTATCGCGCAGTTTCCCAAACATTACTGCGTGGCCTGCATCGAGTGCTGACAATATGATTCTGTTGCTGAAGCCCACTACCATATTAAAATGTAGAAGTAAGCATGCCTAGCAATACGTGGAATAAAGCAGCGTCATGTATACTTACGGTGGTTGCATTTCTTAGCGCAAGCGATTCGCGTCAAATGGACGCCATCTTTAAGACAGTTATCCCACATGAACTGTTGGCACTGGTGGGAAGTGTGGTTGTAGAAATATCTCCAAATTCTCAAGTTTCCGCAGAATCTCACTTCCTCCATTAGTGGTTGAGAGCATTCCCTTTTACGAAGTTTGCTTTGAAGGCGTGCGACATCTAAAAAGGGAAGGAGCGATCGAACAATATATGTATAACAGCAAGACTTTGTGCGGGACACGATATTGGTGGAAAACGTATGGACATTGCAACTGCTTACTGGGAAATAGCAATTCATCACTCCATTTATTTTCACCATAACATGAGATGTCGTTTTTTGTAGCTCTTCGAATCGCATTCCGAACAATATGCACTCGCCTCTTGGCTACGTATGATATTCTACTCCAATGATTTTGTACTTGTGTACCATGTCAAAACTTTTTCATACATCAAGGAGTTTCTGCAGCACATCCAAGTCGAACAGACAACACATGTTTATTAGAATTCATAGTTGATAAATTGAACAATAAGAAATCACTGAGAACGTTTCGTCCGCCAAGCTGGTATAGCGGTTGCTCTGGTCAGCTGCTGACCCAAAAGTCGCGGATTAGGTCCTGAGAACGGCGTTCGCACTTCGATGGTGGCGAAGTCCTAGGGGCCCGTGTACTACGTGATGTCAGTGCGCGTTAAAGAACACCAGATGGTCTAAATTTCCGGAGCCCTCAACTACGGCGTTCTTCACAAACATATCATGGTTTTTCTACGTAAATCACCACCAATTGTTATCTGACAGCGTTTCTTCTTGATAGAACCCATCGGCGCTTGTTTAATACGTGTAAAGCGCGACACCAGCGGTGATATAAGGGGGAATAAATATACAAACAAAACGCCGCTTCCAGCAGGAAAATATGATTTTTTTAATTCCGGAATCAGGAAGTAGTTATCGCAAGAAGGGGATGAAGTATGCTTCTACGTAAGTGTGCCTCTGCTGAATGAAAAGAAAAAAAAAACGAATAGCCTAAATATTGTCATGATTGATGTGAGAAATAGAAAATATGATAATCGATTGCAGATAAGCACCTCAAATATGCGCAAAAATTGAATAATGCTTTGTCAGCGGCAGGGTAACGTCCTCAGTGTCATTCTCGAAGCAGTGTTAGCACAACATTTACTTCCCTTTTTTATGCAACAGACCCCATATAGTTCGCTCTCGGGCATCCTGAATTCTATTAGAATACATTGGCCGGTTAACGCTGAACTGCACAGGCACATTTTAGCGGCCTTTCGCTGCAAATCGTCCACAGGACCCGATGCTCCTCTAAACTGTGGTTAAAGCATCTACCGCTTTCGCACTCGCAACATCTCTGCTTTGAGAGCAGAATGTGGGAAGACAAGTCCTGTTTGGCAGCTACAGAGTGCGTGGGATGCTTTTCTGTGCCCATATTCCACTGGTCGACACGTTCACTTAAGCTCATTCGAGGTGAAAAGTAACTGAGAACGCCGTATCCTATGGCCACTCTCCGTGCTATAGGAGATATCCATGCGACAGGCTGTGCACATAAGGCACCGCCTGCAGCTCACTTTTTATGTTTTTTGCAGGCTCCTTGAAAAATGGTCGTTTCTGTTGCGAAATGTGTTCATGGTAACTTAGCCTCTTTGGCGAGCAGGGCAGTCGAAAAAGCCATCAAATCAGTGTTGGTTTATTACGTGCAAAAGCACGGGGGCCGTCTGAAAAAAAGAAATCATAGTTTTGCCACAATGGCGAAGCAATGAATGTGATAACACAAATTGTAATATTACGCGATGTAAGACTAGCACCTATCTCTTTTGTATTCGATCTCGCCTGACTCTACAAAACGCTGGTGCAGGGAATACGGCCGCTCCAGCGAGATGAGCGGTTTTCGTGCAACTGCCGTCGCAACGCGAAGTGGCGAGAGCAGAGCACGTAGAAGGCCACATGAACCGCTCGCTCATGTCTTCTCAGATAGCGAGTGCACCAGTGATCACGACCGCCTCCTTATTATCAAAGTGCACTTTGCTGCTCGACCGACACAGCAGCCCTCCCTTCCCCAAGCGTACCTTCACGCTGCTTCAAGACGGGCGAGGCGACTCCTCGCTGATTGATGAGAAACTGACGGCAGGCCTCGCACGCGGTCTGATGTTGTCGCTTTCACCCTCCATGCGACGGGGATGGCCGGCTCGCTTCATCTCTGTGTCAGCCGGGTTTATCGCCCGCGCTCGCGTGCTTCTATTCGCGGGTTTAATATACAACGCGCGGGTCGATATTATCGATTTGAACTTTTACGGAACGTGACAGCGCAGAGAAAAACCCGTCGAGAGTACATATATTTACTTTCGCAGTAAAAGCTACAGTGTCGTAACACTCCAAGAACGCGGACGACGCGCAAGGTAATGGACGTTATCGGCTTGCACATTGCCCGTAGAATGTCGCTTTAGGTTAGCCAGGTTGACTTTGTCCTACTTAATGCTTCTAGAGACTACATGGGACATGGTATCAGCTTCCACTGGCGCGTTCATCCCAAGCCATCGAATGCCATGTTGGCTGCTATTGCAAATAAGCCGCTGAACAGTCATAAATGTTATCCAGGAGGATATCAGCTGTTCCGCAACCAAGTTGAGCTTAGGCAAGTGAGTGGCAAGGGCGGATACACGTACCCACTTGAAATGACTGGCTTGAATTCTTGTTAGATCCCAGCAGAAAACACTTTCGTGGACGCTTATTCTTCACCTCTAAGCGTGGAATGCGATAGCGTCATCGGGCCCCGTGGTGATCGCATTCTCATTCACTTGTCATGCTTCGCTTCTCTGATCTAAACTGTGCCGTGAGTGCGTGAACGTCTGTGCGCGTTGTAAGCTCTCTTAGAGTGCTTACCAGTGCAGTTGCGAAGTACCACTATGTCATATTTCAACATTTTTCAATTTCGCGAAGTACCCTACATGCCGGTAAGGCACTACGCGTCCCTAAGTAGCTGTAGATTATTTCATGTTGTTGTTGCTGATGAGTACGAATTAATGCTGTATCATTTCCTAAGCCTTAATGAGGCCCCGTAATACTTTTCGAACATCGTTAGCAAAAACAGCCGATCGGTAGTCGAGGTTCCTGCGAACATGAGCCAATCGTTCCTGTATAGCACACGGTATGGAATTTACAATTACATAAAAATAGTATGAAAAATCGGGAAAGTTCTTAGATATTCTGGCGCAGCCTGTGCTTAGCGGCGGTTCCGTAAGACGAAAGCGCAGAAAAGCACGCGTAGCAAAACAGGATGGAAACCAGAGTCCGCTACGTGACCCTGTGCCGGTATCTACTAGCGTCTACAGTTCCCCGGTTTCACGGCACCAAATTTAATGTACCAAGATGGACGCCATAGCTGCCCCTATATTTTTGTTCCTCTTCTAGAGTGTAGCCTCATCTCCAATGATACAGTTACGTGTTTACTAGACATGACCACTGTCGACATCGATTTATAAGAAATAGAGCATGTGATAAGCACATTCGTAAGATGGGAATTCGTGAGAGAAACAGCAACCATGTGTAAAAATAACGCAGAAAAGTGAGCAACTAGCACACTACTAGCACATCTGACAAACAGGGAGATAAAATATCTGACAAAATGAAGGCGACATAAAATTTCATAACACATGAACTTCCCCATTCCAAATGTACAATGAAGAGGATGTAATCAATTTAAGTAGAACACAGCGCAGCCATAATGCTATTATACCAGCAAGCTCCACATGAACGCTAATAAACGTTGGTTACTATAGTTCCTCCATTGAAGCCGTAGCACAGGGACGGAGGAAGAGGACAGGACGTGCGCTACTCACAGTGTCCTCTTCCTCGGTCCCTGTCTTTTCGGCGCTATGGCTTCAATGAACGTAACAAAACAAATAGCCCAAAAGCCTGTTCTCTCGAATTATAATTCCTCTTTGGTTAGTTGTCTCTGATCGCGCACCGTTATGCAAGAAGATATGTAAAGCAACTGTTGCCACGTATGTTACCGTGTTCTTGTGTGTAATGTCGTATTCGCGTAGTTCCCACTGCTATGTTGAATATTGACATCAAAAAATATCTCCTTAGTTTACAGCAATGCAAAAAAGGGTCTCTAGACAGGCGTTTAAAGTCTCTTCACTGCTGGGAAAGAGAAGCAATAAATATCTGCATAGTGTTCGGCACTGTAACGTAATTTATGCCTGACTCGTCGTGCAGGTGGCGGAAATATCAAAAGAAAGAAAAAACTGAAGATCCGAATGAATATGCGATATTCCATATCTACAGATGATTTCGCAACACCTAAAGAAAAAGCTGGTGGTAAAGGACATAGTGCCACTACTTCACCGACGTTTGGTGTTCTACGTGCCCACACAATCACATCATTATGTGGGACACGACAATGAGGGGATGAGGATAAACGGTGGCCCTTTGCGGTTCATTCATGCGCTCTTTATCTCCTATGTAGACGGTTGTGTTGAATTTGAAGGGACACTAAAGAGAAACAATGAATTGGCTTAGATCGATAAATTGTGCTCTGAGAACTCTAATATCATTAATTTCGCCATCATTGGTTTATTATTAGAGGAAAAAATCAAGTTCAAATTTTGATTTTTAAATTTCACGCCGAAATCTCCCCGCGTGAAGTCACGGATTTCAAAGTGTATTTATCGTATATCGGTGTCATTGCCTCAACAATATTTCCCCAAACTTGGGGTGTTAAGTCTATAGCCCCCTAAGAGGACAATGTACTTCATTTTTACCGATTGGGAAGTACGTAGTTCCTAGTAGGCGCTATCAAAACACCTGAAGTCACGGTGAATGGTGCGGAAACTTCAAGGTGGCGTCGCCACCCACTTTCCGATCGAAACTGCGCAATAGGACGGGACACTAAGAAAGGCAAGACAAACGAGCGCTCGGTTGTCTTGCCTTTCTTCGTGTGCCGTCCTATTGCGCAGTTTCGACCAGAATGAACTCGTACCAACTCGCCCTACTCTCCACGCCACCCACATTTCGGTTTTGCGCGTTTTCTCCCTTACTAAGCGTCTTCTCGCAGCAAGGGTGGTGTTTTTGGTATCGTGAAAGAGTACTTTACTAATATGAGACAAATGATTTTGCTCTTTAGTGTCCCTTTAACCTACCTTACCTTACGCCATTTACTTCAATTTCAAAGTGGCGTTTTCAAACTAGGCTAGTTTGGGCTTGTTGGTGGTTATACATGGTGACACTTGTGGCGCACAAAAAAAAGACACGGACACGAACACGTCCAGTCGTCACTTTGTTTGTCCGTGTCTTTTTTTTTTCTGCGCCAGAAGTTTCACAATGTAGTTATACTTGCCTTGCTTGCCAAAGATGTAACTTGCGAAACGGCAAATTAAAAGATATTTGGTTGCGTCCATTATTTGACAATATAAAATTTACCACATGCAAAAAGCGGACTAGGGCGCAATTTTCTAAATTGTAACCGTTTTCGTGAAGCTAACACAATATTCCAAAGCCGCTGTTTCCCCAAGTAACTGCATTGCACTTTAGGTGGCGATATTGGAGCGGAGTCATCGTTTCATAGAAAGTAAACGTTAGGGAATAAGCCTGCTTGCCACGTTTCGCGAAAAAGTGTGCGATTTCCCTTTGGAAATTGAAAGCTTTAACTAACAGTTACTGAGAACATAATATACGCACAATGAATTGAAAATATAATAGCATACATACATACAGACAACATTATTATAGTCCTAAAAAACAAGAACAGCAAAACAAAACGTTTTGCCAACGGCAAAAGAAATAGTTTCCCTCTCCCCTACGGCCCGTGTGAATAGCTGCTACCCTAATCGAACAACTTTACTCAACAGTGAACGTCTATTTTCATTTAGGCGGTGTGCTATAATGCAATTTATTGCAGCATGAGCACTCTGCATAAGACGAATAACTGCATCAAAATCGCCACCTACCAGCTCGCGTAGTTCCACAAAATCGGACGGCAGTCATCAAGACGGCAACGAAGCACACGTGCACTTTCAGCATAGCGAATTGGCAGGTGCGTGGAAAAATAACCGATTGTGGTTATTGTACGCATGCGTATACCTTTTTTACGGCACCCTAAATATCATCTAGGCGGGCGTTGTTCAGGACACTAAAAAGGCAAACCAGCAAATGCCGCAGCGTTTTCTAACGTCAGCAGTGCACCTGTCACGTTTTGTTTACGCAGGAATGAGATGACCGAGAAGATTTAGTGTGCAGAGTGTAGAAATTAGAAAAGAAAAATCATTGAAGTGGTCTATTGTGGCATCGGCAAATTATACTGCTGAAAGCAAATTCATTATTTATAACATTAAGCGCCGGGGTTTAAAGTGCCAAAACCACTATGTGATTATGAGACCCGCCGTTGTGGAGGGCTCCGGAAATTTCAACCACCTGGCGTTCTTCAACCAGCACTAAAATCGCACAGCACACGGACCTCTCGAATTTCACCTCCATCAAAATGCGACGTTCGTGGCCAGGATCGGTCCTGCAGCTTTCGGGTCAGCATCCGAGCACGGCATTTGGTGTCTCGAGAAGTTTGAAGGACTCGAGCCATGTCTTTCATTCTTTGCTTCCATCGCGATATTTGCCCATCCATAGGGCCCCTGACGTCGAACCGTGTATTTGCGACACGGGCTTCTTCACGCTGTCGCGTCATGATTTCCAGTGTCTGGGTTCATATACAATGCGAACACCTGTGGCGCATACCGGCATACTACGGACGGCGGTCTGAGGCTCTTTGACATGACTGGTGGAAAGGGCTTCATGAGGTACATGACAGGGCATTAAATTTATTCAGGTCTTGAACGTGCGAGTCGCGTTGACGTTCTCCTAACCAATTTGACGTGTACCATGTTATAGAGATGACCACCAGAGCGCCAAGACGTAGGCGGCTACGTCTCGAGATAGATAGATAGATAGATAGATAGATAGATAGATAGATAGATAGATAGATAGATAGATAGATAGATAGATAGATAGATAGATAGATAGATAGATAGATAGATAGATAGATAGATAGATAGATAGATAGATAGATAGATAGATAGATAGATAGATAGATAGATAGATAGATAGATAGATAGATAGATAGATAGATAGATAGATAGATAGATAGATAGATAGATAGATAGATAGATAGATAGATACGGAAATTGCCTTCGGTATGCCAAGAAATGCTCCGCAGTTAACACGGACAACGCCTCCAGCTACTGAACAATCATTGTAAGCACAAGAATGCACAAGTGTGGAGAGCCAAACTACAGAAGTGCACACCTAGTGCATTTGTGAACTGATACCGCGAATCTGTGACTTACCAGCGTATACATTATTACCGTAAGCCCGCAATATTCTGCTAGAAGCGTCATGTAGCCTGTTCTAGGAAGGAAGCTGCATTTCGGAACTGAAATCGATTTACCCGCCGAGTTTACAATGCAATTCCTTACTGACGTTGTTAAAAGCATGAATCACCTTAGTGACACAACCATTCAGAGCTCACATGGAGATACATTAGAGGCAGCTTACTAAAGCAACAAATATTGCAAGCAAGAGGCAATTAGGAGTATCCTTTAAATTTTTCTTATGTATGAAGTCCACACTAGCGGAATCTGCTTTAACTAGGAACGCTCTCTGAGGTCCGAGAGCCAGTGAGATTCACCTTCAATGGTCATTGTTATTGTGATCGCACTTCTCCTGTGCAATACTTTCATCTATCGTTATTTCCGAGACGTTGGCGCAAAACGGCACCATTGTTGTGGCAGATTTCATGCGTAGCAAATACGCCTAGTCTCTATCGCTGCACTAACATTGTGGCAATTATGCATTGCTCTGCTGTTCTGCCTAACGCAAGAGTAACGCAGCCGGGCGCCAAACTTCTGCTGAAGCAAGAGGTTCGGCCCTCAGCTTCTGAAACTGCACCACCACTACTCTAGTTATAGCTTAAGAGGTCTTACCAGAGTGAAGATGTCCACGGCTACCAAAAAAGGCACGTGAACCAGGTAACACGCCTTGTTGTCGGTCTGTCGCTCTTACCAATGTTACTTTCAAATTATTCGAACCATATCGTGTAAAAGACTACTATATAGCAAAGTTTCCTACGATTATTCAGCATAGTCTTCGCTCCCGCCAGCCCTAGCTGGGCAGAACAATTAGCAGTATTCATTCAAGAGTCACACCCCTTTTAGGCCGCGCTAAGGAGAGCACGAACTAATGCCTATGCTGCCACGCTTCACTCATTACACTACTTTGACGTTGTTGCACTCTTTCTCTTCCCCCTGCCAAGGAATTCTGTAGTTCACGTGATGTTGGCCAACCTCGGGTGTAGTTCACCTCTGACAAAACGACGATTCCACTGATGGCGTCATGTGACGTGATAATGGCACCTTTTGTGTTGCAAACACCGAACGCTGGATTTTTCGGCAACCTGAGACATACAATTCCATCGACGAACTATATCTCCGCCGGTTTCAACCGAGTTACTCGGCCCAGATGTGTTGCACAATGTGCGGCGGAAAAATTGTTCAGAAGCGAAATTTTTGACGTTAACGGCAACTATCTCATTTGCGCGGTACACTCGTTAATTTGCGATAAAAGCTTCCGCATTTTCGAGGCAAAAACATAGGACTTGAGCTTCTGCACCCGCATACGAACGAGAGAAAATTTTAAGAGCTTTAAGGAACACTTGGAGGATATTTTTGTCGGCACGTATTTTTGTCGCTCCGAACTGAAAAAGAAAACCACGTGACGACATCTCACCGAGTGACGACGTGAAATCCTGACGTCACATAATGGTGTGATCAGTCGACATCGTGGATTGGTCAAAGTTGGGCCGACTCCTGATGCAGTGTGACATCAAGCAAGGTACAGAAAGCTTTGCTAGAGCAGAACGCGTTTTTGCAAGTTTCGCCACGTCAGGCGAGTCTAGGCGCTACACTGGCACGGTCATACGTGCCATGTGTAGGTTGACTGCGCAGTTTGAGTACGCCGGAGGATCAGCGCGCCCTTGTTCAACAGCGATGACAGCAGAGAGGGAGCGCACCCGTAAGCACCTCTCGTCACCCACTCTCACAGAGTGATATCTGCAGCTTTGTTTTTTCGAGCACTTGCTATACCAGATGCCTGCACTCCTCCAGGTGAGAGGGGTGATACCACGATTAGGTCTCCTGCCGTCTCCTGAGAGCTTCACCTCCCCAGCTTTTCGTCCGAGAATCCCCGATTTGGTTTACGCAAGTAGAGTTTCATTTTCAAATCATCGCATCACTTAACATGGAACAGGCTACCTGCATATTATCTCCACGCTGCCCACCAACACTGCTAACGCCGTAGACGACTTGCTTGAGGGTACAACATTTACTACAGCATACAACGACCTGCAGCCCCTCGAGCGATGAAAAGAGAGTAGGCTCGAACAGCTTCTTTTCGAGGAGCTCCGTGACCACCGTTTGTCACAATTTCTACAACAGATGCGTCAGTTACTTGGTGAGCACTCCTCAACCGAGAGCCATCTTCTCATCTTCTGCAAAGTGTTTTTACAACGCCGGACGACGTGAGTGTCGATCGGCTAACTGCACACACAGACATCATTTACGACTGCTCGTCTTCGGCACAGCTACCTATTGCCGCTGCGAGTCTCTGAGCCAGTAGACCGACCCTCGGTACTGGAGGAAACAGTCGACCACCTTCCCGCTGCAGATGAGAGGGTTGGCGACTTCCGGCAGCGTTAGTGACCAAGCACGGTGACATCGTTCTTCTTCGGTCTTGCAGTGAATCTAGACAATCACCGTGTAAACTGTTCTCGTACCGCCGTCGTTTTCTCAAGCAAAACAGACAGTGCACTCACGCCTGTGGGGTCGCTAACGCATCTCGTCGTATAAACATCTCGTAGACTTGCTGCTTTACGGGTTCTCGTTCTCGACTTCGCTATGGGCTCTAACTAACTAGTCTGGTGCATTTGTCGGTAATATATCGCGACCGGCGTTTGCCGGATTTTTAACAACGAAGCTTGTTAATGCAGCCGTAATTTGTGTCCTGTGCGTCCTGCCCTATGTGGCCAATCGGCTATATCTCACAGAAATTGCGCAAGTCCCACTACTCACCACTGGTCCACCAAAAATGAAGAAGAGAACAGTTAGCCCAACAAGCTGGTATGTGCGGCTCACTACTCACCACTGGTCAACTGAAAAGGAACAAGGTAACAATTAGCACTGCACAAAGGAACGGGAACGGCAACGGCAGCTGCGAGAAGACCCCGAAGCGATGGAAGGCATACACCAAAGAAGATATGCTGGCAGATCTATGAAAGCTGCGAATGCTTTGTTTCAGCGCGAGTTCCTGTCTCTCAAGTTAGGACATGCGAGTCGTGTCTGCGACGGTCTGTGGTTTAACTCGAACCTCTCCGCCTTGAGAATCAACGTAGAGCCAACCTAGCATCGACCTAGCATCGCCCAGCTAAACCCTAGCAACCACCAAGAAGCAACCTAGAAAGAACCCTCATCATCCTAGACAACCTAGAACAACCACAAGCAACCAGATTAGTCTTGAGAATTGTCCAGTTTCCCTGTGCCAAGCCTTGAGCGGCTTAGTGCAAGCGTCTCCAATGATTTTTTTTGCATGACGAAGAGAAGAAGTTCCTCTATTTGAGGTGCAATTATTTGGACTGTTCTTGCTTGTCAATGAAGATTCGAATTCATGTCGCAAGCTGGTTGAGGAGCTTGCATCGTCGAAACAGGTTCCGTAGGGTCCGCGAGGGTGAAAGCGCCGTTGACTTATGAAATTTCTTCCATGTAGGCGATCGTGCTACCTTTGTAATCGTGACGGAAATTCGTGACCACCGTCTTCGTTTCCCCTCCGTGCGCTTCACTAGTATCTCTGGCGAACCACATCTCACGATTAAGCAACATGTGCTTGCGCCTTCAATGAAGCCGTCTAAATCTGCAAATTTTTCTGTGCCAACAAACATATTAACGATGGAGCGAGGCAGAATGGTGACCTGATCTTCCAGCACATCCATGTATTGGTTTCCTGGCGTGATTTGGCAGCGACGCTCGTTGTGAGTATAGCGTTATCGACTGGGATCCCAGGTTGATGACATCACCGCGCTGGCTTAAGTAGTCTATACCGAGAATTAACCTTTGCGATCAATGATTCATGATGTCTAATGTCGAACGGCAAGTCCGGTCATTAACCGTGACTGTCGGCGATTCCTGTCGGCGATATTGTCATTCACCCGTTCAGATTTGGGGACCTGCACATGCAGTCCTAGCTTTCTTGATTTTCGCTTCGAAGGTGCACTTATGACGGAGTAGCTGGCTCCTGTGTTCGTTGGAGATAACTTCGTTGGAGATAACTCATGGCGTAGGATTATGACGGCGTCGGCTTGTTCCGCTCCTGTCACGTGGCGTCGTAAGGCCTTCCTCCGGCGGCTAAGTTTCGTTTACAGGGCTTTGTTGGTCTAGCTGCTTGTTCTGAACATTTCGTTGCAGCGGAGGTTCTTCGGCATTGCGACTCACAGCAACGGCACCTCCACCAGTTGGTGCTTTTAGTTTTCATGTGCGGGCTATGTCACCGACGCCGGGTTGCGCCTGGCGACGGTGGTGGCGATGCTATGTTCCTGGTGATTGTGAGCATGAAACTTGATGAGGTCCGCACTCAGAGACTGCTAGATAGTTGGCAATGTCCTGTCGCCGTTCACCGCTCTGGACAAGGCGCGTCATCTCGCGGTACTGGCAGCGGTGGTAAGTGTGACCTTTCCCTCTGCATTGGTAGCAGAGCGGGCGGTGGTCGGGAACACGCCGAACGTCGGTCTTTCTCGAGGCGTACCCCTTGCCGGCTGACGGACGAGATGGTGTCGGAGGAGGTAATGGCTGCTGTCGATCGAATTGCAGTGGCGCGGCGCATTGACGCGTGCTCGGAGTGGCGACCGCGTGGTGCGCAGCAGCGGCTTAGCTTACCGTTTCCCTTTCAGGCTGCGGCGGTTCAGCGACTGCTATATTTTCTCGCAAAAGATGTTCGCGATCGAAGCCATTTGAGGCTCGGGAGACTTCGACATGCTGCGTAGTTATTCGCGTACAACGGCCCTTATGGCGTCGTTGGAGCAGAACATGTTGAATGCCGGCATAGTCCGGCGTTATGCGCCGAATGAACTGTTTGGTCCGCATTTCCAGTGCCCTTTTTGATGTCCTTTGCCTCGGCACCGAACACACCCACTCTCTTGTTAACGTTGCGGCATCAGACCTGCAAGCACATCCTGCTTGACAGCGCGCATGAGTTAACGGATCATCTCCTCAGACATATCCGTGTCGACGTGACAAAAAATCACAGCATATCCACGAAGTGAATGATGATGAAGGAGTTTGCTCCAGAGGTTAAATCCGGTAAACCGTGAATACTCTGTACATCTGCTCAATCATCATCATATAAAGAAGTGACACGATAGTTGTGGTGTGATTGTATTCGCACCAACTAGCCCCCATAGCAGCTTTCCTTGATTGTATATACAAAATGCTTATAATACAATGTTATGTGCACAATATTTGTAATTTACATATCGATGCACTATATACATAAACTTACATATTGATGCAATATATACATTTTGTTTAAGAGCTTATTTACGGATCAGATAAGCTCGGGGGAACGTTTTCCTTTTAGTGTAATGGCTTCTTCTGCTTCGCGGGCTCTCAGCTGTGGATCCACTTGTGTTTGCGCCCGCTAAGCTGCGGCCTCGCGGGCCCTTGCCGCCACCGGCTCCCCTTGTCGACGAGCCCGCTTAGCTTGGCCATCGCGAGCCTTCGCTGCTGCCGCCGCCTCGGTGCTGGTAGTGGCTTGTGCTTGCTGTCGGCGCTGGCGTCCTTCTTCGGCCTCGCGAGCTCTCACCGCAAAATCTTGGCGGTGAGCCCGTGTTGCTACTGCATTGCGAGCCCTCCGTGCTTCTGTCTTGGCTTCTTCGCATTCTTCGCTCCGCTCAGCCGAAAGCGGAGCACGCGCCCATGAATTGTGCACTTGAGCGCGTGCTCCGCTCTGAGAGAACTAGCGTACACGGCAGGAGGCACAAGAGACAACCCTCTAGCTAAAGAAGCAGGCTGCTAAAAAGCTGGTCATCTCTAGAGTGAATACAGCGACGTTCTCATTATGGAGCCGCATTTGGGATTATAGTAGGACTTGGGCTAGTTTATTCCCTTCAACGTTTATGAAGGTTCTCAAGAAGCTGGATCGGAAACTGGCCCATGTAGTCAGGGTTGACTCTTCCTTCTCGAACCATGTGAGAGCGGCTTCTTCCAAGGTGAAACATGCATGGCGGAGCTTGTCTTCGCTGCTCTATCTAATGAAAACGGTGACCCGACCGTAGGCTTCGACACAGCCTTCCGGGTCTTCGAGCCGCGGAAGCTCGGCAGCTCTTTGGGTTGTGGGAGTAGGATCGATGCATGCTGCACAGGGTCTATCATCGTTCCTGCGGTATAAGTCAGGGCCTTGGGCTGCTTGGTGTTTTCGGGAAGGAGCCCGTACTTTGGGTGTAGTCGTTATTGCCTGCGGCTAGCTCTACGATCCGGGTTGGCTTGAGCGGCGTTTTCTTCGCGGCTTGAGCTTGGTTCAGCGCTTTGCTGGGGTGGCCGGCTCATGGAAAAAACAGGACCTTGACCAGAGGTCACTTGGTAGTGATCGTGAAACAGAAATCAGCCATGCTGGTAGATACGAAACCTGTTATTGGGCAAACCTATGCCCAGGAAACTAAGCAACTGAAAATACAAGCAACGCTTTCTGTACACAGACACCGGCGAATATAATCGTTGGCCGTCGGCTATCTGATCTGCGGCAGAGCGTAATAATATTTGCTGCGGTTTTACGTGCCAAAACCGCCATATGATTACGAGGTGAGCCGTGGTGGGGCACTCCTAATTAAATTTCGACTCCCTGGGGTTCTTTAACGTGCGCCTAAATTTATGTACATTGGTGTTATTCTCGCTTTGCCGCTATTGAAATGCGGCCGCCGTGGCAGGGAATCGAACACGCTCCTTGAGCGTGGCAACGCGGCACCATACATGGTAAACTGCCACGGCAGGCATCGGCGGAGCGCGTCGTCTTTTGCATAACAGTGATCGAACCATCCAGCGTTCTCGCCGACGCTCCATTAAGCTCTCGAATACGCTAGCGTAAGCTCGAGTAAGCCCTCGATGAACAGCCGCGAAGGTTCTTAAGCATTGCTGGGCGGCCTGAGCAGAAGGGTGTTAACAGGTTGCGTGGGTGAAACCTGATCTGATTTAGAAATAAGGGCGCGTGGCAATATCATCTTCAAATAATTATCATAACATAATTATTAGAAGATTCTCACAATCAATAATTATCGTATGATAATTTTTAGAACCACAAGAGTGATCTCAATGGATTCTATCTAAATTTACTTAACATTTCACATTAGTGTGCCTTTTAACACAACTGAGCATACAATAGGAGGAATTTTGTATACCTCATACACTGTAATTGTTCAAAGGAATGAGGAATCACTTTATATCTTAGAACAGAATTGTACTTTCCAGAAAACAAAGAACTTTGAACCTAACTTCACTGGCTTTTGTATTTTGTTAGCGAGTTTATCATGTTCGTCTAAGCTAATGCGACAGTTGAAGCGTCCTAAAAGATACCGAATTATCTGAAGTGCTTCTGTTATCTGACCTGTAACTTGGCAGGTCATATGAGTACCGATGGTTTACGAACAGCATGGTCATATGAATAGGAACCATAATGTTAGAATCTTTTGAGTGCGCAAAGTTGAGCTACAATTCGCTGCCGTGAAGATATCTACATGGACGGTAAATGCGAACAGAATAAAACGAAGAGAAAACTCGACCATTCTGTGGACATTTACACACCCATACGTCTGTTTTTGTTCATATAAAACAGCTAACCAACGACGTCAATGCACTAAATCTTAAAAGTTATCATTCTAAAAGTCACCTTACTTTGACAGAAATAGAAGTGGCGAAGAAAAGACACTACGTGGGCTGCATTTCACAACATAATGCCACTGTTCCCATGAAGAAGAAGTTCAGACACTTTGTACGTCATACTAGCGAAAATAACGAAAGTATCGTATGAACGGTGAACGTGACTGAGGCACGCATGCACGGACACGGAGAAACCGATCACAAACGCCGGCGTTTCCATCGTCTCTTGTGTCTGTCTATGCATGTTTTACCTTCTTTCATGACATATTATTAGCAACTAGCTGAACATCGTGACGTTATGTCACATAGATACGAGAAGTGGCAATGGCTTCATATGGGCTTACCGTATAAGCGAAAAACATCTGAAAGTTTCATTTCAATCGTTCATTTGTAGTTACTGAGCCAAAAACTCTGAAAGTCATGTTTCACAACCTGTATATGTATTATTTTCAGGAACGTTATGATTGGCCATAATTTCAAATATTGACAGTTGGCGCCCTCATGCTTGCTCATCGATGCATCCTGTTTCTTGACCTATTTTGGCCTTTCGACTTGACAGTGACAGTGGTAAACAATACCATTGAGCATATTTGCGACCTGGCATACTACGCACAGCCTGGCTTGTTGACAGGTGTGAAGCGCATTTCAGGCCAAAACAGAAAGCATGGCTGTCAACAGTATGCCGCCAGTATACCCGTGACTTGGGCGAATGGCGTTGTTTATGTCATACCGCCAGCATGTCGAAAGATCAATATGGGTCGGGCGGAACGGCGCCTTAATCATCGAGCTCAGCAGGAGAAGATTTAAACCCACAATAAAGAAAACGCGCGTCCTACCGAACTTTATGTCACTTTAAAATGTTAAGGTAGCTTTCGCAAGACAAGTGTAATGAACAGCAGGGAGCGACCATCTGCGATCAAGCACATGCCACCTTTCACGATTGTTGCCAGACATGGAGGTGCTAAATAACGCGAAGTCCTAAATCGCAGCTTCCAGCTGGAAAGTTTCAAGTGACTGTCCTCACTTTATTTTTTTTAATACGGTAGTAAACAAACAGCAATGTCACACATGTTATTAACGCCTCGATCATGCCAAATCAATTCAAGAAAATACGAAACGCATTCTTCTCGAATAATATGTATGATGAGCGCACCTTGCAGCTTTTCGAAAAACAGTAGAGCTGTGAATTCTTTACTTAGAGTCTCTTCATGGAAAAGACACCCGTAAAGACATGGATGACAAGGAATGAAGGACGCTTAATTAAAGCGCTTATGTATATTTTTTCATGAGTACCTATTGGACTCTCTTCACCAGACGGATCACCACGGTAACATCTTATGTCAGATTAATGTGATACGTTGAAATAATTGACTAGATGCGGGTCGTGTTATGCAGTGTCATGCCACGAGTGTAGGTCACAGTATACCGATTACGATTTACTGTCTATCTTTATTATTTCTTGGCATTTTGACTGACGTGATATTTAAATAATAGGCATCACGTAATTGGTTGCCGTCTTTTTAAAGAATAGGTTTAATTTAAAAATATTTTAAAGAAAATGTAGCCCGCAATTTTTTTGCTTCCTTTATTGCATTATTTTTTTATCTACGTGCTGTTTACCCGTTACTCGCTAGCGTTGCATATTTCCTTGCATGCGCTTTTTTTTTAAATCGCTATATCATTCCTTTGCGCAATACCCCGCCGGGAGCTTGTGAGCTAATTGAGAGAATAAACAGACATTCACTATGAGCAAATTGAATGCTTTCCTACTTCTACTAACCTCGCCAAGGCGAATGACATCCTAGCTAACGCCTGCTGTTTCTTCATCTATGCAGTTCAAGAACTACCATTTAGCTGTGCGTCAAAAAGGCTGAACGAACACAACCAAAGAACACGCAAACACACCAGATATCACAGGCATGCGGATCCCACCTAGAGCACTGCACGGGCCCGAGCCGGCCCGAAAGCCCGGGCCCGGCCCGGCCCGCGGGCCGGGTCGGGCCGGTTAAGGGATTGTTGGATCGGGCCCGGGCCGGGCTCGGGCCCGTGACCGTCGGGCTCGGGCCTGAGCCAGGCCCGTATTAGGCCCGGGTCTCATAAGTATCTGTATAAATGCGTGTGTACGTTGTTTGACGTTGTTTTTGTTGTTTTGTGGGGTTTAACTTCCCGAAGCGACCCAGGCTATATGAGACGCCGTCGTTGAGGGCTCCAGGTAATTTAAACCACCTGGAGTGCATTGGAGTGCACAGAAATTGCACAGTACAAGACGTCTACAATTTTGCTCCATCGGTATGCTACACGTAATTTCAAGAAACGCCTAATATAAGTTTCCACCATTATAGTGAGTGAAAGGCGTTCTTCGGTACCGTGTAAGGAAAGCAACGGTAAACTGCCTATATTAGTGTATATAAGATGTGCGCGTTTGTATGTAGGGAAAGATTTTGAGTATGCAGCTACGCTCGCGTGCGCGCCGCGCCTGTTTTCGCTTGCGTGACTCCGTAGACTAGTCAACGCGACTTGTGAGTCAATAATATCTCAGGAGCTGTTTTTCGTGCAGTTTAAGTGCAAGACGCGGAGCGACAACAACGCGGAACGCCGTTGTTGATTTTCCCATTACTAGTGGTGAGGCGCCAGACCATAGCGACACTAATTTCCCCGAGTGTGGCTCACAAGTGGAGTGATGAGGCCAGAGAAGCGATCCGGGATTCTGGGAATAACCAACACACACAAACACACACAGACTGACTAGTTTTATTTAAACCACCCTTTATTCAACACACCGTTACTGTACGTACGTCTGACACGAGTGTTTCGTTTTAAATAACTTCGCAATGAAAACAAATTTTCACGTAAAAGATGACGGGGACCTCGTTTCGCTTAGGCACTGGCTATGCACGAATGAAAGCACTTTTATCTCAGAAATCTCTTCAATAGTTGCTTCCAGAATAAGCCCCCGGCATATTCCGACAACCAAGCCCATCCTCTGGCAGTCAGGGGCATGCCGTGAGCAGTTACTGACCGCGTGTTTTAAAAACGTAACCCATCCTTAAATACTCAGTTAAACACATGCGAGTACAAACGCCCGAACGACATCAACGCGCACGGACGCCGTCTACGTTGACATCAGACGTGGCATGTGCTAGAATTACCGCACATAGCTCCCACAGTCACGTATACTCGCTCGACTCTGCCGAACGTCATCGCAGGTGTAAGGAAAGCACGAAAACAGCAAACAGAAACAAGGGAAAAGAGCGCATGGCGGCGGGCTCAATAACGCGCGCCGTCGAAGAGCTTTCCCCGTTGCCGGCGATGCGTGTCCTAAACGGGCCGGGCCCGAATCTTTCGGGCCCGGGCCGTGTACGGGCCACGTTTAAGAACATCGGGCCGGGCTCGGGCGGGCCGGAGCGTGGCGTTTTCGGGCCGGGCCGGGCCCGGGACGGTAAAATCGGCCCGTGCAATGGTCTAACCCACCACACGGCAATGAAAAGTAATGCAGGCAATGGTCCAGGTCTGACATAAGAGACCAGATTGAACTGGCCTACCGAGTGAGAATGGCAGCCAAGCCCGCTGGTTTCGGGGACAAGGGACTGCAAAGAGGGACACATTCACGCAATAATAGTTGTTGGGTTTTTACATGCCCGAACCACGATATGAATATGAGGGGCGCCGTAGAGGAGGGCTCAGCAAATTTTGACCATTTGCTGTTCCTCAACTGGTACCAAAATTTAAGTATACGAGCCTCTGGCATTCCCCCTCCATCGAACTGTGAGAATAGCCTTTCTTACATTTTCAGATTCTGTGCTCTTAGATGCGCACGACCTTCAATACAGCTTTGTTGAAAGTTAGCGCTCGTCCCGTTTCTTCTCTTGCGTTCGTTTCTGAGCTATGTATTCTGCTTACCGATGACCAACCTAAACGCGCCCTAACCCTATCTCTTCTCAAGCACGACAAAGCTTTTAGGGGCGAAGCTCCTTAATGCGGCACCCGTTCGTCCCTCGTAGTCGTAGTCGTAGTCGTAGTGCGTAACAAGTCTAACGCTTTGACCTCCAAGGTGGTGCCGGTGGGAGATTTTTCCTGTGCGTTGTTGAACAATAAAAAATTCGCAGCGTTAGCTAAAAGCCGACTTCTTCTGTCTCTCATTCCCATTAGCAGCCATTCTTTACCTCCAAGGTAGTGCCTGGTGAAATTTCTCCTGTGCGTGATTAAACAATAAAAATTTTGTTCAAAACGCCGTTGATTGATGAAATAAACCAACGAAAGACGCCAGATGTTTTGTAAAAGCAAAACGGAAGAACGCCAGATGTTTCTAAAGCAAAAGGAAAAGACGCCAGCTGCTTAACGAAAGACGCCAGATGTTTTCTAAAGCAATGGTTTTCTAAACAATGAAAATTCACAGCGTACATGTAAAATTAAAGTGAGCTGCAAGTCGTCATAACTCATCGAACCTTTAGTATAAACGCGCCGTATCTTACGTCGGTGATGATGTACTGGGCAGAATTCACGGAAGATTCACGGTTTACCGATGAACCTCCGCAGCTTCGCCCACTCATCATCATTCACTCCGTGGATATGCTGTGATTTTTTTTAAATGCGAATACATTTCTTAGTCGGGGCATCTCAGGCGTCTATCGGTGTCCGCGCGCCGGCAGGTGCTTTCTCTCCGCTCTCACTCCCTCTCCCATAGCGACAGCTGCGGACGCGCGCGCTTATCCACGCCCCTAGCAACCGGAGCAGGTGGTGCTGGCGGAGTAGCGGAGAGTGAGTGGAGAGGAGGAGCGCGCTCTGGTGTGTGAGGGCGCTCGCATTGCGGGAGCTCGGCGGAGCTCCCGCGTGTGTGGAGAGAGTGTAGGAGGGGGTAGGTGCAGTGCTTCGCCGCTCCTTCTCTCGCCGTTCGCTCTCTCTCCTCCCTGCGCCCCACTCTCCCGTCCGCTCGATCGCAGGTATATATAAATGGAGTGAAGCGCGCGCCTCACTCTCGACTGTTCTCTGGCTGGGCGCCTCTGAAGGCGATGGCAGAAGTCGGTGAAGGCGAATGTCTGACGGCAACGGTACTACGACGTGTACTCTCGGCGCAAGAAATGCATTCGCATTTCCTCACGATTCCCTTCGGGGAGGTGAGGGCATTTTTTTGAGTATTTAGGAACTAGCAACCAGTCACATCTCATAAAATATCGAGGCAGGGTTTTTAAATTAAAACTCTGCGTGCAAATGTCGAGGGGTTTTGGGCACAGCAAGGCTTTTATAAATATGGCCGGAAATTCTGTCGTCTGTTCCTGGCGTATTCCACGTCCGTAACTGGTCAATGACAAGTTCTATTTCTTGTTCAGTGATCGGTTCACTAATAGGAGCGCATTGCTCCTCAGTTGAAGGAGTCACGAGTGACATAAACTGTTACGAGATAGACATTCTGACTTTCAGGAGAAGCGCTGAAGAATGCTTAGTAGTAAGCCTGAAGTTCTCACATTACTTCGCTTGTATTAGTTACCAATGAATATTGCGAAGAAAAATATGCTATAAATCAGTTTTTTTGTTGCGGCTATCATCCATTATGGCTAGGAGTGTGGATTTCTCGGAACGCTTAGTATGGGTATAGTGTGATCGAGCGCGGACGCCTCTGTAGCTTATGGTATCGTACCTCTTGCTTCTATATTTGGCATTAGCAGTTTGTCTCTACAGAACCAGGCGCCTCAAACTCAAATACATGTAGTTTATGAAGATTTTAAGGGACACCTTTGTTTTAGAGACAAAGAAAGAGGAAGGCAGGGAGGTTAACCAGAAGGTAGTATCCGGTATGAAACCTGCACTGGGGTTGGGGAATAGGGGGTTGAAAGAGAGATAGGGACAATAAATAATAAGTATGGGTGTGCGAATATTCGAAAGTTTCGAATATTCGTCAAATATTACATTCGAAATAGTCGTATTCGATTCGAAAATCGCGTATTCGAAAAGTTTCGAATATTCGATAACTTCGAATAATCGAAAAATTCGAATATGCGATTCGATTATCATGCATAAAATAACTCGTCTTCCACATTTCTGCTGCGTTCGTGTCGCTAAATACATTGCCGAGAGGCGCGATAAACATCGTAAGCACACGGAGGCACGATATGATTTATTGCTGGTGCATCTCCGACGTGCAGCGCAGTTGGCGATCATGTAACCGTACATTTTCAATATTATGCGGCCGTAACGTGCCGCACTACCACTCGTTCACTATGCGGGACCACTTCTGAAGAAAGACAGTGACCCACGTGACTGGTGGCGGACTGTAGGCACCTTCAGATACCCCAGTCTGGCAAAGCTTTGCCCCTTGTAACTCCCTATACCAGCCACTTCTGTTCAAAGCGAGCGTGCCTTTTCAGTGGCGGGGGGGGGGGGGTTGTCTGTTAGAAGGGAGCGCCTGCTGCCTGATCATGTGGAGCAACTCATATTTCTTCATGATAACATGTAGTCATTACTTTCATTGTGCCGTGATATTTGCTTGTGTTGTGATGTGCATTGTGCTAGCCTGGACATTGTGTTCTGGAGATAGCAGTGTATGTTGTGTTGCCAGTCAGGCTGTTAATGTTTTTTTTTTTTTTCAGATAGCTACATGTTAAATAAAAACGCCAGGCCTGCGCTGAAACCGCAGCACAGTCGCAGCGAAAGCTGGAAGAGCGGCGTTTCTAGAGGCCGTTAAGCTCTCTTGAGGCTACAGTACAAGTACACTAGAAAGGTACCCACTACGCCATAAATCACAATTTTTGTGAATTTGGGAAGCACCTACTAAGCCATTATTCGTCATTCTGCGGAAAAGTGAGGCGCCAGCTACACGTCTGTAAGGCATTATGTGCACTTTGTTGACGCGACGACTGATGACGATGAAGAATTATGGCTCAGCCCTTTGTAATGGGTTGGAATCTTTAAACGGTCCACCAGTTATGTAATTTGCATTGGGTGACGCCCGGTCACTATTTCCCTCTCCCGTCATGCTGTATAACATACGTTGACGTGGGAGAGAGGGGGGGGGGGGCGAAGAACTTTACTGAGACCCCGAGGAAATGGATCATGCGCTTATGGGCTTCCTTGGCAACCAATACAAGTGCACTTGCGAGGAACCCACTACGCTATAAATCATTGGAATTTTACTGAGACCCCGAGGAAGTGGATCATGCGCTTATGGGCTTCCTTGGCAACCAATACAAGTGTATTTGCGAGGAACCCACTACGCTATAAATCATTGTAATTTTTGAGAAGTAGGGCAGCAGGCACTGTGCGATTTTTCGTCATTCTACGGAGAGCGTTGGTACCTGCTAAACGCATATAAGGCATTATGCGCATTTTGTTGATGCTGTGCCTAATGACGATGAAGAATTATGGCAGAGCTCTTCGTAATGGGTTGGAAGCATTCAACAACCTACTCGTTGCGCAATTCGCGTTGTGTGACGCCTGGTTACAGAATTCGCGTTGTGCGACGCTTGGTGCTTATTTTACTCTTCTACCACGCTATATTGCATATGCTAATGTGGTTCCTTCCCGACATGAAGCCTGTATAGGTCCTTTTTGCAAAGCAGTTTCAAGCACCGGCATGGCTCAGAGGTTGAATACTGGGCTCCCACGCAGAGGGCCCAGGTTCGAACCTCGTTCCATCCTGAAATATTTTTCTTATTTCCTTTTTTTTCTTATTTCGAGAGATAGTGGTTACGGACACCGGCGGCGGCGGCGGCGACGGCGGACAACTACGGCGCCAAAAACGGCCGGTGAAATGATCTCATATTAGCTTTCGCTCTAAAATATTGTTACTGTGGAGGCATTTTTCCTTTGATATTCGATATTCGATTCGATATGCGAAGGTGGATATTCGTATTCGATTCGTATTCGAAAAATTTGATATTCGCACACCCCTAATAATAAGGCAAAGCCAATCACACACAGACACACACATACACACACACACAAACGAGAGAGCGTTCCACTCAGAGGCGTTCTGACAGACCAGTAGATCGCAGGAAGCCTAGTAGTGCTTTTAAGGCCTTCTTCTGCGACGTTATGTCAGGGCGATGGCGTAGTAGCTTTTCCTCTGATAGAGGCTGGTCGTCTAACTTTTTGAAAGCATCACAAAGATATTGTCTCTGCGTGCTATACTCCAGTGTTTTAATTTTCTGTAGGACCCCCGACGACCCCCTTCCTATGGCTATTACACGAACTCCTTGTTTGAAAAATGTTCAAGAGCCAAAGAAGCCATACCAGCTGACAAAGAACTACTCACTGCTAAACGCACGCTCACAGTTGAAGTGTTGATCACTCACAGTTGTAGTTTTGAGTTTCCAGAGTGCCAACTGGGTATGAAATTTCAACAAATTGTATTACCAATCTGCCAAACAGCAATGCAGTGATCTGAGAAAGAAATCGGTATCAGTTCTGTTTCGCATGACTAATCATGCGAAGCAAGAGGAGCTGAAACATGAGTGCGATAGAGTCGTGTATGAGTGCTACCATGTGCATGTGTATACGAATGTAAGCTATTCAGTGTTCTTATGTCCATGTGTCCCACGTTTTGAACTATCAGGGCGACCACTCCAGCTCTTTTTCACTGCGGCGAAATCAAGTACGATCACTCCTATTAAACACACAGCTGAAATCGCCAATGAGCAGAATGTTAAGGTCAGAATCTCGCAAAGTAGGCAAACTTCGGAAAATAGGGTTATGCGCGTAATTGCATTATTAAACGCATATATGTTGTTTAGGAGCCAAGGCAAACCATACAACAAACGATCACATAGTAGGAGCTCCCCCCCTTCCCCCACATCAACAGTACAAGCTACCGAAAAATAAGGTAAACGCTTCCTGAGAATGCAAAGCCCAGCACATAGAAAGGCATACAGTGTGCGAAACGAATGCATAAAATACGGCAAAATGTGGCTACAGCGGCCAATCTGTATCTACTTCGCTCTCTATCTTCGTTTTTTTTAAACTGCGGCGAAGTCAAAGGCTGCCTGAAGAGCAGCCAGCGGAGCGGCACCTGATTCTGCTTGGATAGAAGTCCACATGCGTTGAACGTCGCAAAGAAGACTTCCTGGGGCGGCGTCATGACGTCTACGTTCTTTAACAGTGCTGCAAACGGTGGTCTGGTGGGGAAGAGACGCGTGAATTCTCTCCGTCACCAGCGCCAGGCCTGCCTGATAATGGGCGTCTGCACTTCAATGCGTGACTGTGTAAACCGACCACCGAATAAATTTCCTCAGCCGTGTCCGAGTTCTGCGATGCAGGGCGTTTACATAAACATCGGTGGTTCCTTGCATATCCACAATAGGCATAATCTTCTCATCTAATGCTTCTACATCAGCCCTACTGTGAGTGTCTGCAGACTCAAGTGCAGGGACCGCTGGCTTGTCACCGCTGTCTTTCAGATGCACCTCGTTTGACGCTTGTTAGATTTCTCCGCTACGGCACAGTCAAAGCCCGCTTCCTTGTCGACAAAACTGGGCTCAGTGAACAGTATGTGGTAGGTCTCCTCTTGCATGGAGCACGTGGCGTGGCATCTATGATTTGTTCTTGCAAAGTATCATCAAATGATCGCATGTGATGGCGTAGTTTATTGGCATACGTCACAACACTTTTTTCAGCCGCATCTTCAAACCGCCGACGATCATTGCAGCATGGTGTCCGGCAATGTCATAGAATATATCTTACTCTGTTGCAGCGCAGGCGTAATGCAGTCCTGCCAGTCATCAGTACAGCCTATGTAGACCACAAACTGAGAGTAGATGTGGGATGCCGTAGACGCGGCTCTGTCTACAAGTGCCAGTGTGACATTGCCCTTAAAAGTACGCATTTATTGCACATCTGACATCCTCGATGTTTCTGCTGAAATTGACTTTATCGTCCCTAATGGTTCAACGGCATCATAGGCATAAATATTGTCCAGGCGTTCACGGAACCATAAGAGCTTGATTTTAACTCCCGTGGCACAGCTGCTATCACAACACAACTTCGGCTTCGAAAGAGAAACCTCACCACGAGTTGCGAGCTTCACTTACACTAGTCCTTTCCTGCAAGTCACCGTCCACACATGTGACATGAAAATGTTTGAATGTTATGTATGTAGGGTCTATTATATTACAGAGGGCAACGTGATTTTAGTCACGTGCGTAGTTACGTGACGTCACGTGCTTTGAGTCGCGCTACTGGATGTTACGCGATGTTAAGTGAGTTTTAGTAACGTTTAGTAACGTGAGCAGTTGTTACGTGATTTCGCGTGATTTCAGTCATGTAAATAGTTGCCACGTGATGTTATGTGATCTTTGTCCCGAGATTAGTTGTTACGTGATTTTTAGTCACGTAAGAGGCTTCCCCATCATGGCTATCGAATTCCACGCCGGCCAAATCGGTGCATGCGTTGTGGAAAAGATGCAGAAGTTGATGAGCAGGACGAAGTGAGTGCGTGTCGCTAAAGATAATTTCTGTTCGCACTACCCGGCGAACAAAAAGTTTTAACACATCCGCTGCTAGACACTTTTGTGGGACTGTGGCCACGTGTGATGCTTGGACAGCGATTTTGCATAACAGCGTGCAGTGTTGTTATGTGCGAGTATGTGGGAGTGATATACCCACCATGTGAAGACATGACAGGTCTAGGTATACGCAAGATTGAAGAATAACAGACGATTGAAAATGTTCTTTATTTAGTGCTTATAGCATTATGTTCAAGAATGACTTGACCACCCTTGAGTATTTCCTGGCAGTACGGATAATAGACGGTTTGGATGGTTGATTTCGCTTGTTTATTCAAACGATCGATGCACTCACTGTGGTTTCTATATTCTATAGAGGAGTTTCTCACACGCAGTTCAAACCAGTCTCCTACTGAAAAGAACAATGCATTACCTCACAATTAGGAGAAATGTGCGAGATGTTTAGTAAGTCAGCACAGTTCACACTTTCAACGCAGATGTTAAATACAAATTATGGTTCCCGCAACTGTAAGTAAAAATATTCACGGCAGAATAGCTCCAAATTAAACGCAGATAGTAAGAAGGTACTTTCCTACAAAATTTAGCACGTCACCAGAGAACTAGTTTGCATATGGATTACGACAGTGTAACTATACGGCTATAGCAGTAATCAAGGACAGATGGTTTCCCTTATTCATGAGGATGAGAAGAGCATTAAAGAGTCGCAACGTTTCACTTAATTTGTCACCAAAAAGACCAAAATAGTGATAAAGGAGCAGTACACACGTTTCTTTTGCGCTGATGATAATGTGTTATTGCTATGTGACATGATATCGGCAAACAAGGCACGGACGAGTAGAGAGATATAAAGAATAACAGCATCCTGTTCGCCAGTATCTCGTTGCATAGCTCTGACTAAAAGCCAACTAGCTCGTCTATGTACAGTTATCAAGATGTATTATACGCTTATACGCAAGGAATGTACAGCCCCTCGCTGAGATATGCGGGCAATACGGTTAAGCTCTAGGACTTGATGTGAAATAAAAATACGCATTAATGGTCTTTCCTCATCGCAGGATTCATGCGGTATCAATACCAAGTCAAGAAATGTGTAGATTAAAAGAATACAAATACCTCAGCGTACGCAAATCACCTGTAACTGAATATAGACAAGACTTTAAGTATTTAGAATGCATATTGAGGAGAACGATAAACCATACACCAGAACTTCATACCCTTCACACGCCTTTACCAAACCTCATAACTTCCATATAACCAGCATTGAAGTGCATCTACGGCGGCATTTTTAGGGATTCATTAAGGATCGGTCCTGTTCACCGCACACAGATGTTCTAACAAGCAATTTTGTTGGTTTTTGCCGACGACGAAAGCCCGACGCATGATGTTATTATGCGTGTCTACTGCGACACCGCGAACATCCTCCGTCATGCCACCACGCCTTTGCTTGACGAGCGAAGTTCACCGTCAAAGTTCGCTAACCGTACCCTGAACTTAACTGCTTCCAAAGCGGATGTAAATATGCAGTGAACTGCACTGCAGATGCCGTATATCCCTCTCCTACACAATCGTTTATTCTAATATTCTTGTTCTCGTTACGTATAGTGGCTTATTTCAATTCGTGTATCCGGCCGAATTGCGCGTAAGTTTTCACACATTTCGAGAGCAATTCAGTGAGTGCAGTAACGCCATCAGTATATCAATCCTTAGATAAAACAGCATAGACGTTGTAAAATCTCACGCGACATTCCACTCTGTGAAGGTGGATGTCCAGCGAAGCATTGCGGCACACGACACAGATGTGACACAGAATGTTGACGAAAGGTGCAGAGATATAGACGGTGCTACTGCAGCAAGTTAATTGCTGTTGAAATGTGTCAAAATTGACGCGTGATGCCCACGGCCACTACTCAAGGCGATAATACAGACAATAGCAATGAGCGCACCGCAAGTAACCCCAACGACAACGCTCAAGAAAAGATCACAATACGACAGGTGCCACCAGCAGAGGTAGCCGAAGATAGGGTTCGCATCACCAGCGCCGTTGGACTTTCAGAGGCTAGAAGAATGGAAAGAATGGTGGCGACGCTTCATGCGTTACTGGGGAGTCTCGTGCTTGGCGGAGCGAGAAAGAGCAGCTCAAGTAGACGCGCTCATTTATTGTCATGGCGCGGACATTCTATAGTGGCGACAACTTTCTGTGGCAGCACAGCGAAGGCTACGCAACCGCACCACGCACTTTTTTACTCCGCTTCTGTATGTAGTCCGCGAACGCTAGCTTTTGCAGAATACGTAGCATAAAAGAAAACATAAAAAGAAAAGAAATAGGTATTACGTTCAAGATTGCTTGCGTTGAAAGTAAGAATGATAATCCCGTAAAGGATTAGCGATTTTCGCTCTTTCGAGTTTTCAGGTTTTCTTGTGCCCATTTCACGTTTTCCGTCCCCACTCAACAACGATGGCGTCGCTCGGCTGCAACAGGTGCACATCGAAGCTTGCAAGTGAGCATAAGCGCGTGTTCTCTACCAGAATGTGTTCATCTACCAGAATGAAACAATTACAGCGGTGCTTTGTGATTTATTTTGTTGATTTTCCCATACTATCACCGAGAAAGAAGTGTGCAAGTGATACTACCATCGCAAGTGGGTCTCTCATCGCGATAGCTTCCTTGACAGTGACGACGGCTACCTGCAAGTCTTCAGCAAGAAGAGCCGCTTGAAAGCAAAACTGCGATTGGAAACAGTACGTAAAATAAGCGGCCCATTTCATAAAATGCGTTGCATACATGGTCCGTATTTAGGTTGCCTACTATTACTGATACAGTCGCACCGAAGATTGCGTCTAACACCGTGCCCGTCGGCGTCTACGGCGGGAGGTGTTTTGGCGTTTTGCATGAGAGCGATTTACGGTGACAAAATCACCCATGCACAGCTTTGCCTCGGCAACAGACGCGTTCATGTCTATTATGCGACTGACAGCGTGATTTTCAATTTGCAAAAAAAGCATTCTTGACCACGGGAGTAAGGAACGCGTTTCACCCGTTTGTATAATCACACACGTGAGACTCCCGCTCCTGACTGGTCGTGGCCAAGATATCTGCTGCCTTTCGATGCCTTCGCGTCCCCTGACAAAATGACGTGAACGTCTCCAGAAAGTTACAGCGTCTCCAAATGTAGGAAAACGACGATGTCGACCCTGTGTGCACCGAAATTCAGAAAATGTCTTGTTACCTTTGCGTAAGATTTTCGATTGCGCAGTTACTGCTGGGCCGTGGCTTTCTTTTTTCTTTGAAAAGTAAAACCGACCGCTTTAATAAAGTTGATTCCTGCATTGCTTCGCAATGCAAAATATTCTATCGCTTTCCCAAAAAAGAAATGTAAACAATACTAAATGGTGCTCGCTTTGCACGTGGACTTGAACCGCTAGCACATTAGCGTTATTAATTTGATTTGCAGAAGAGCTCAGCAACGATTACAGGTATTTGTGCTGCATGCTTAAGTATATCAAGTCATGTGGTAGATTTCGACTACATCTGTGAATAAACTATCTGCATAAATTCCCAAATAACATCATGAGCCATGAATACTCATGTGGAAACGCACATGTTTTATGCTCTCGCGAAACCAAAACCGAAATCGCCCGCGAACGGACTACTTGGCGTAGTAACACATGTGCAGAAGCTCCGCCCACGTAGCTTTAGCTGTGCTGCCACAGAAAGTTGTCGCCAGGTATAGCGGCGTTGACGCTAGCCAAAGAATAGCATAACATTGAGAAGGTGATTCACGTGCTAGAAAAAAATCACAGCATATCCACGGAGTGAATGATGATGAGTGGGCGAAGCTGCGAAGCTTCATCGGTAAACCGTGAATCTTCCGTGAATTCTGCCCAGTACATCATCACCGACGTGAGATCGGGCGCGTTTATACTAAAGGTTCGATGAGTTATGACGACTTGCAGCTCACTTTAATTTTACATGTACGCTGTGAATTTTCATTGTTTAGAAAACCATTGCTTTAGAAAACATCTGGCGTCTTTATTAAGCAGCTGGCGTCTTTTCGTTTTGCTTTAGAAACATCTGGCGTTCTTTCGTTTTGCTTTTAGAAAACATCTGGCGTCTTTCGTTGGTTTATTTCATCAATCAACGGCGTTTTGAACAAAATCTTTATTGTTTAATCACGCACAGGAGAAATCTCACCAGGCACTACCTTGGAGGTAAACAATGGCTGCTAATGGGAATGAGAGACAGAAGAAGTCGGCTTTTAGTTAACGCGCACGCTGCGATTTTTTTATTCAACAACGCACAGGAAAAATCTCCCACCGGCACCAGCTTGGAGGTCAAGATCTGGTACTAGCGTTACGACTGGTTACGCACTACGACTACGACAACTACGAGGGACGAACGGGTGCCGCCTTAAGGAGCTTCGCCCCTAAAAGATTTCATCGCCAAAAGAAATATATATGAAAGATCGGTGTCCAATCAGTGGTGAGAAGAATTGGGAAACACAGTGGTAGCTTTTGTGATTGCTTTGCAGATTGCTGGCCCACTGCGTATACGGAGTACTAATAGATACAATGGCACGCGACAGGCTTGTTGTGATCTTATAGGACGCAAACATGTGGGAAATGCCACAAGCATATCCATATCTCACGTTGGAGATGAATGTACAATAAACGTGACACGCAAAAGCGGCCATAGCGCAACGAGGTTTGTAAGACAGTAACCCTTATTTGAAGAAGCGTCTGTTGTCGTCTTGCGAAGAGCAAGTAATGGAGCTCATCTTGGGCTGCACAAGCAAAACTGTCGCTAATATAGAGTGCTGCATGGCGGTAGCAGATGTTGTGGACATGAGCATTATGACAGAATCAATTGTTAGGCCGCTAAGACGAAATATCAATCTTCTAGGGGAAGGGGGCGCTGGAGAAAAATGTGTCGAAGAAAAGCACTCAGAGAAATAAAAGACGGAGCCATCTTAGACCACGTTTGGACTTTGGAAGCCTTCCGTACTAACAAAACAGAAGAGGCATGGAGAAAAATTGTTGACATTGACGGCGAGCAGATCAGCTTGAAGAACTTTAGCAGATGTAAGTGCAGTGCCGGCGGGAAAGGTTACTTCTCCGGAAAATTACTGCTGACCTGCTTCCACAGACAGGCAAGCACTATTTAGTCGTTGTAGACTACTATTCCTGCTATGCAGAAGTATGTTATCTGTGGGACACTACAAGGTATACAGTGATGCTTGTGTTAAAGTTGTTCTTCCCCTGTCTCGGAATACGACAGACGTTTCGGTTAGACAATAGACCTCAATTCACCTTCCGGAATTCTGCGAACTCCACAACAAATTTTATTATAGAGCATGCCACGTGGACTCCACACTATTTTAAGAACAACAGACAAGCTGACGAAATGTTGAATGTCGTCATAAACGTATTCAAAAAGCGGAAGACCCAAACATATGACTAATCATATACAGAACGACTTCTTGACGCAGTTGTTATACTGCAGCTCACCTCTTACCTACGGCTCACCTACGGCTTTACCTAGCCAGCTCACCTACGGCTTTACCTAGCCAGCTACCCCGGCTAATCCTTGAAACGCCGAATCATGTGGAGCTCCACACAAAAGATGAAGGAAGACGGATGGATACGCGAAAGTAGAACCAAAAACACAACTCCAGCGACCGACAGGAAATGACCGCAGGAGCCTTGTATGGGTGAAAATCCCTGGTACAGCGGGCTGGCTCGTGAAGAAGAACGAAAGCGATCTGAAATCCTGGGTCATCAATACTCTGCAGATAAAAGTCATTGCGAACACATACCATTTGATTCCGGCCCCAGCAACACAGGACGACCGCGAAGACATTGAAGATAATAAACAAGTGAAACCTGTTTCCCCACAAAATAAACAAGTTCCAGGAATGATGGCTACAAGTGGTGAAGAGGGAAGAGTTGGCGCCAGCCTGAGTCAAGTGAGTGTCCTCAATATATAGTCGACGCATTATGAAACCTAGCGGGTGCCCGAACTGACCGTCTCTTCCGTCTTGGGAAAGAGAGATGCGGGACAGAAGGGTTGCAGTGCTTAATAAAGATGTATTGTGGGCGCCTGCATCGGGGCGCCGAATATAACACATCTAGAGCCCTGATACTTTGCGTCTCTGTCTCGGTCTTTGTGGAGCCCCATGTAACGCAAGTTACGACACGATCCACAGCCACAGTGACCACATGATTTACGTCTATCTTGTATGTTGGCTAAACTTGGTGTACGATTTTGCAACTGTACGTATGAGTCTGGAATAAAACATCTCTTCTTTCGTTCTCGCCCGATGGGGAGTAGATAGAACATTTTGGATGCAATATTCAGCCGCGATAGGGTGACAACTACAGCGGTAAGGAGTACGGGATTACGGGAATCACTGATGAGCTGCGCGATACGCTAACGAAACCACGAAACCAACGAAACCATGCTGCGGAAACTTGGACACACTGAACGGAGAGGCTGGAAGCGTACGTCGACGCTAGCAGCATGTCAGACAAGTCTTGCAAACGCCCTATTCTCATCGCATGTCTGACTCCCAAGTTGTATGGGAGCTTCACGAGCGTGCTGGCAGCAAACAAACCGCTCTATGAGCCCTACGACGTCGTTTTCGCTTTACTCAACCAGGACTTCAGTCCGGCCCCATAAGAAATATACAAAACGCCTTCGTTGCAAACGAGGGTGCACACTGCACGTGAGAAAACACTAGAGTATTTAGCCGAGTTATGAAAGACCTAGCAAGACTTGTGTTTGGGCAAGTTGGTTCATACATGATACGGACATACGAGCGCTATAGAACGGGGACATAGACAAGAGGCACACAGGACAGGCGCTCATGTGTGCGCCTGTCCTGTGTGCCTCTTGTCTATGTCCCCGTTCCATAGCGCTCGTATGTCCGTATCATGAAAGACCGCTGACACCTGCCGATTTTGGTTTGCTCCAAGAGGGCAAGCTTAGTGACTTCGGGGTGCAGAGACCACAACTTTGATGCGGGGATGTGACATTTTAGGTTTGGGTCTCTTGCATGACATTAAGGGGGGTTGGGGGGGTAGTCGTAGGCTTGACTGAAAATACCTCTGCAATCACAACGAAGCTCAAAGTAACATCGAAGATTTGTTCCAGCCAAGAACAGATCTGACGATAGGGCCACCAGCCAACAATTCCTAAAAAAGGATGCTCACCCTAGGTTTCTGAATCTCGCTCACTTTCATACGCACTCCGAAATAAGGTTGCGGAAAAGCTGGAACGCATGTGCCAACAAGCGATTTTGAGTGCGTGTTCTCCGTTTCTGTGTCCATTTTTAGGGGCGAAGCTCCTTAAGGCGGCACCCGTTCGTCCCTCGTAGTCGTAGTAGTAGTCGTAGTGCGTAACCAGTCTTACGCTTTGACCTCCAAGGTGGTGCCGGTGGGAGAATTTTCCTGTGCGTTGTTGAATAATAAAAAATTCGCAGCGTGCGCGTTAACTAAAAGCCCCATTCTTCTGTCTCTCATTCCCCATTAGCAGCCATTGGCATGTTCCAGTAGGAAACGTTAGTAGAAGTAGAAGTGTAAGTGTTAGCTAAAAGCCGACTTCTTCTGTCTCTCATTCCCATTAGCAGCCATTGTTTACCTCCAAGGTAGTGCCTGGTGAGATTTCTCCTGTGCGTGATTAAACAATAAAAATTTTTTACAAAACGCCGTTGATTGATGAAATAAACCAACGAAAGACGCCAGATGTTTTGTAAAAGCAAAACGAAAGAACGCCATATGTTTCTAAAGCAAAACGAAGAGACGCCAGCTGCTTAACGAAAGACGCCAGATTTTTCTAAAGCAATGGTTTTCTAAACAATGAAAATTCACAGCGTACATGTAAAATTAAAGTGAGCTGCAAGTCGTCATAACTCATCGAACCTTTAGTATAAACGCGCCCGATCTCACGTCGGTGATGATGTACTGGGCGGAATTCACGGAAGATTCACGGTTTACCGATGAACCTCCGCAGCTTCGCCCACTCATCATCATTCACTCCGTGGATATGCTGTGATTTTTTGCGCTATCTCTAATGATGTTATTCTGTATGTTGTGAAGGATATACACTATCCAGCATGGAGATTGCCCAATCATGCATTGACGCAATAGAAGTGAAGAAATGCGAAAGTGCGCCCAGCAACAATGTGATCTCACAGCACATTTTCACTTCCTATTACTTTCAACTTGTTCAGGTTACAAGTGACAGCGAATACGCATGTGTTGAATGCCCTTGGTGCCAGTATGTAACACATGCACTTGAATCAATGCTTAAGAAAGCTACTTATTATTAAACGGTTGTCAATGAATAATTTATTGACGACTATCGCACGAGCTTTGATTCCTGCTGTCCCAAAGCTTTTAAAAGAAAATATATTCTTTTTCCAATATCCAATATCTGCTAAAATTTTGGAAGCTCCCTTATGTCCAGTGTGCGTTCACACACTGCCTCATCTAGTCCCCTTGTTGAAGCCTTTTCATTGTGAAATTTCATTCAGGTATACAGTATTTTACATCTTCAGCAGCCGTGTTCTTTTGCAGATGCTGTGGACTATCAAACATTGTCCGTTTAACTATTCTCCGAAATGCGCTGCAATTTAACAGCTCCAATGGTAGCAATAAATATATTTCAATGATTGGCGAAACTTCAGCGTCTCTTATAAACGCCGATAAAGTAACCTGATCTCCATTGCTCTAAAGCAGGCGTCTAAAACTCACCTCAGCTAGAAGGCCGCAGTCACGCAATTTAGTCCCACAAGGGCCGGGGCAGTGAAGCTGGTGACAATGAGAGGGGGGTGTATCTCCGAAATGTCCTCTAACGTTGTTATTTGAAAAAAGTATTTCCCATGCCCCATATATGGTTCATTTCTGAAGATGTTCGACGTCAGGTTTCGCAAAACATATCGATACTGATAATTAATACAGAGTTTCCGTTCAACGGTGATATTTCAACTCAAAGTGATGGCATGGGGTGCCTCACCAAAAAATAACTGTCTCACCGCAGGGGCGAAGAAATGAATGCGATAGCAACAAATTGGAATCTAACGCGAAGAACGGAAAGCAGTTCGAAATTTCCAGCGCGTCGCTCAAGCGCAAATGACGAACGAAAAGAACTCACACATGACGAGCGCGAACTATCATGCGTCACAGCTCGACACTTGAAGCGCACTGCTGAAACATAAAGCGGGAGGCATAAAATGAACGAACATGTACACAGAGGACGAGCGCAAACTGTCACAGTTGTTACTTATTTTGTTTGAACAGCGCGCTCCTTTCGCAAACGCGGCCGCTGCAGCGAGCGAAGTGACCTTGGTACGCTTGGTGACTTTCGCGCGGACATCGCGGGGAAAGCGCAACACATACAACCCCCCGCTCCACCCCTCTCCCCCCCCCCCCCCGCCCGCCACCTTCTTTCTTCAAGATAAGCGCATGAAGGCGACCACGCCCTGTAGGGCGAACAGCAACGGCGTTCGCTGGAGCGGGGCGACGCCTTCTAAAGTGCGCCCCGCGCGCACTTCGCGCCATCTCACTTGTGAGTAAGAAAGCGCGCTGAAGTAAATGATGTATATGAATAGCTTGCCGTTAGCATGCTCAAAGACGGTAGTGTTCGTGGCCTAGCCGTCTAACGCCGCGAGTTGCGGAGCGAGAGGGCGACCGTTGGATTTCGCGCGTCGGCAAAAAATACTTCTGAATTATTTTTCTTTGTGGCTTTATATATATATATATATATATATATATATATATATATATATATATATATATATATATATATATATATATATATATATATATACTGTGCATGACGGCGGCGACGGCAACGGGAAAAACCAGCCGTGAATGTCCATATAAATATATCGCAATAAAAATACTTCATACCAGTCCCGTCACTGTAGCCTACCCGAACAAACCGCTCTTTAATGCAATCAACGAGAAAATAATTCGACTACTATTTAGCAAAGTCACATTGCTTTATTCCGTGTGAAGCAGCGGACCGCAAGCTAATGGTCCGCGGGCCGCGTGTGTGAGACCGCTGCTGTAAAGGTCAGATTGCGCTTAATGGTAGCAACTCGACTTAATTGTACCGTCGCGACTGCGCAGAACAGCTTTTGGATCAGTACATAAACGCTGCTGTAGCGCATTAGGAAGGCAGCTAAATGTCGTAAATTGACACGTTATTTAAGGCAATTTCCCCTTGAGGTACCGACCTACTAGTTGTCGAAATTGTGTCAGTGCATTGAAGCATCGCACTTAGGCTATCACTTATGTTAATGTACTGCTGCGAGGTTCATCGGATGCGTGTTCCTAGGGCGTTTTCAATTTGGTGATCATGTGCCCAAGAACACTGCGCGTAAGGAGAAGAAACAGTATATGTCGGCGCGAAACATAAAGCATTAGAAGCTTCGGAAAAGGTATTGTAACTTCTATATTGAATCCCCTGCCCTGCCTAAATTGACTCTTTTGGGGGGGCTTGCAAAATCTTAGAAACGAGCCTCTTCACTTCACGTAATCATATTTAGAGTCATCTACGTACACCGCGATATGATTATGAGCCACGTCATATGCATTGGAGGACAATGGTTTCGGTATGAAATGCTGCGGCTTCTTAACGTGTAGCTAATTATCGATATACATCGGTTTTTATATTTCTTCCCCTTAAGAAATACAGTCGCAATGTCGGGGAATGAAATACGTGTAATCGAATTTAGCAACTCAACAAATTAGGTAGGTTGAAAGGCAGCTAAATGCTCTACCCGGCCCCGCCACGGTGGTCTAGTGGTTATGGCGCTCGAGTGCTGACCCGAAGGTCGCGGCATCGAATCCCGGCCGCGGCGGCTGCATCTTGGACGGAGGCCAGAATGTTTGAGGCCCGTGTACTTAGATTTAGGTGCACGTTAAACAACTCCAGGTGGTCGAAATTTCCGGAGCCCTCCACAACGGTGTCGCTCATAATCATATCGTGATTTTGGAACCCCAGATATTATTACTAACTGGCGCTACCCTTGCCTTGTTTTTTTTTACTATTGTGTAAATTGCATGATGAAAACTTTGCTTCAAATTGTCTCATAATTCGTATTGGCTATTGCTAATTTACACTTACATTCTTTGTACAGAAACACCTTGACCACGCCGCAGCTGTAGTTGGCTGAAGCATACCACAGTATCTCACTTTTAAAATACTGTCCGCCTGTAATCATGTGGAGAGCAAAAGTAGGTTCGAAGCGCGCGTTAGTAACTCCTGTTATTCTTTGATATTGCATTTGACATACATTATATTTGCATTACCGTTCAATAAGTGCCATTTTCACATCTAAATGTAACATTATTCATGAAACTTTAAACTATGTGAAACACTTACACTATTTAAAGGTAAATGTTTAATTTCTATTGATAGATTTAAAATTCATATCAGCGAAATGGTTCTTGCAGAAACATTATAGCTTCAATGCTGATACGCGACTGAATGTTACGTTTATATTGCTACATTTAAATTGGTGTTGGAGCGTCATGTTCATTTTAGGTGAGTCGTATCTATCCGAACTCAATAAATTGTTGCTTGTGACGTCGAATGAGCGGTATAACTTATACAGTATTTTTCAAGAAATATATAGGAACTGTATACGAAGAAAAGTATACAAGAGATGTATACGGGCTCAGTGAAGGTAGGAGGATAGGTGATGCCTATACACTACTAAACAACGGACACGTCCTATGCTACCGCGGCTAACTTAACAGAAGAGAACTGAGGGTGGGATTCTTTATTCATAAAAATGTAGCTGGTAACATAGAGGAATACAATAGCAATAATGAGAGGGTGGCAGGTATCACAATTAAGCTTAATAAGAAGTACAAGATGGAGGTGGTACATGCCTACGCGCCTACATTCAGCCACGATGACCATTTAGTTGAACGCTTCTATCAAGACGTGGAATCAGCAATAAACCGGATAAAGACAAAGTATACTGTACTGACGGGTGACCTTATTGCCAAGGTAGGCAAGAAGCAGGCCGGAGACCACGCAGTGGGGGATAATGGCATCGGTTCTAGAAATCCTAGAGGGGAGTTATTAGTAAAGCTCACTGAGAGTAATAGTTTACGAATCTTGAATATGTTCTACCGGAAACGGGCGAGCCGTAAGTGGATGTGGAGGAGCCCTAATGACAAAAGTAAGAATGAAATAGACTTTATACTGTTCGCACATCCTCGCATCGTGCAGGATGTGGAAGTAGTTGGGAGGATACGATGCAGTGACCATAGAATGGTAAGGTCTCGAGTTTGCCTAGACTTGAGGAAGGAACGGCATCCATTACGAAACCAATTAATGAGCTAACTCTGAGAGGGAAAGTACAGGAATTCAGGACCTCGCTTCAGTACAGATACTCGGCTCTAATCGAGGAAACTGACCTTAGCGTTGACACAAAAAATGACAACCTGACGAGGACCATTTCGTAGTGTGAAGTGGAAATCGCAGGTAGAGTCATTAGACATGATACTGGCAAGCTCTCCTAGGAGACGAAAAACCTCATTAATAAACGTCAAAGTATGAAAGCCTTAAACACGACAGACAATGCAGAACCGGCAGAGCTTTCGAAGTTAATGAATAAGCGTAAACTAGCCGACATGCAAAGATATAGCAAGGAGAGAATCGAACATGCTCTAAAGAACGGGCGCAGCCTCAAAGCAGTGCAAACAGGGCACAGACAAAAACCAGATGTGCGCACTAAGGGACAAGGAAGGCAAAGTGACAAACGGTGTGGATAGGATAGCTAAAGTAGCTGAGGTGTTTACAGAGATCTGTAGAGAAACCGGGACAACCAGGACGATAATGTAAGAAGTAGCAGTAGCCCAGAGGAAGGGGACATCCCACCATTAACGAGATGGGAAGTAAAGAAAGCCTTAGAGGCAATGGGAAGAGCCAAACCCGCTAGTAAGGATCAGGTAACATCAGATCTGTTGAAAGGCGGTGGACAGATTATGTTTAAAAAACTGACAACCCTGTATAGGAAATGTCTCTTAACGGTGAGGCTACCAGAATCCTGGAAGAATACTAATATCATCTTAACCCATAAGAAAGGAGACGTGAATGACTTAACGATCAGCTTACTATCCGTTGTCTACGAGCTGTTTACAAAGACAGTAGCTAATAGAAATAAGACAACATTAGAATTCAATCAACCAAAGGACCAACTAAGATTTCGCACAGGCTACTGGACAATAGACCACATTCATACTATCAATCAGGTAACAGAGAAATGTGTGGGATGTAACCAGCCCCTGTATATAGCCTTCATAGATTACGAGAAGGCATTTGATTCGGTCCAGATGTCAGCAGTAATTCAGGCACTGCGGAATCAGAGGGTCAATGAAACATATATCAACCTACTTGAAATATGTGTAACAAGTGTTGAAAGGTGGTCGAGTTGGTAAGGTTTCATCTTCCAGACTACTGCGCAGCAGACGGGACACAAAGAAGGAACGGAAGGGACAGACGAGCGCTCGTCTGTCCCTTTCGTTTCTTCTTTGAGTCCTGTCTGCTGCGCAGTTTTCTAAAAGTTATCAACCTGCTACAGCGGCTCCAAAGTCACCATAGTTCTCCATACAAAAGCAACAAAATTCTAATAAAGAAGGATGTAAGGCAGGAACACACGATCTCCCCAATGCTATTCACCGCGTGCTTACACAAGGTTTTCAGGGCCCTAGATTAGGAAGAGTTAGGGATACGAGTTAACGGAGAGTACCTCAGTAACCTGTGTTTCGCTGGTGACATTTCATTATTGATGTACTCAGGGGGCGAATTACGACTCGAGATTACTGAATTGGACAAGGAAAGCAGAACGGTAGGTCTGAAAATTAATATACAGAAAACTAAAGTAAGGTGCAACAGTCTCGGAAGGGAACAGCGCTTTGCGATAGGTAGTGAGGCACTGGAATTTGTAAAGGAGTACGTCTACTTGGGACAAGTATTAACCGCGGAGCGGAACCGTGAGACTGAAGTAACTAGCAGAATACGGGTTGGATGGAGCACATTCGGCAACCTTTCTCAAAGCATGGATGGTAGTTTACCACTGTCACTCAATAGGAAGATATGACAGCTGCATCTTACGAGTACTTACCTACGGAGCAGCAACATGGAGGCTTACAAAGAGGGTTCAACTTAAACTGAGCACCACGCAGAGAGCAATCGAATAGAAAGTTATAGGTGTAACCTTAAGAGAGAAGAAGGGAACAGAGTGGGCCAGAGAACAGACGAGTGTTAAGGACATCTTAGGCGAAATCAAGAAGAAGAAGAAACGAACATATCGTCAGGGCATGTAGCGCATAGGCAAGACAACCACTGGTCTTAAGAGTTACAGACTGGATTTCAAGAGAAGCCAAATGCGCAAAGGGCAGACATTGTTAGGTGGGCAGACGAGATTAAGAAGTTTTGAGTGTATAGCGTGGGAGCAGCAAGCACAAGACCGGGTTGAGTGGCTGAACAAGAGAGAGGTCATTGCCCTGCAGTGGGCGTAGTCAGGCTGATGATGATTATTATGATTGTAATACAAAATAGCACTAAAAATTTTGGGGCAGATACGCACAAGTGCTACAAAAACTGAGGAAACAGCGGAGCTCGTCACCTTCCTAGCCTTTCTCCAACCTCCAACTCGCCTCTCTCCACTACTCGCCTACACTAAATAATGCTATGCCTCTCTCCCCACCCTGGCAATTTCGCTTCTCACCCTCACATCCCCTTGCCACTCGTTGCCGTACTGAACCTTTCATGCCAATGCTATGTTTTGGAGTTACCGTCTCCCCTCCGAATTTCTCTCCTCACTCTCCCGTCTCTCATCTTCACTTCCCTTACCCAACCCCTTGCTATAGTATACCATGCATGACCCTGCTTGCTTTACCCCACCCCCGTCCTCAATTTCATGCTTCTTAACTTCACATACCGTTCCCACCCCCTGCTATTGTGCACAACAGATGGCTATGCTAAGAAAGGGAAATACATGGATATGATATGCTTTACCCTCTTCACCCTCACGTTACTGCTACCCACCCTCACTTGCCTTTAGCATTCCTTTGTATACTATACTATACATGTCGCGCCCCTCCTCCTTTCTCTCTTTTCCCTCACTATACTTCTCATTCTCCCGTTCTTTCGCACGCCTTCCTATACTATGCTGCACATGACCATGATTTACCCTCTTTCTCCGCCTTTGCCTCCCATCACTCATCATTCTCACTTCCCGTTCAAATCCCCTGCTACAGTATATTACACATGGCTCTGCTTACCTTACCCTATATTATCCTCTATTCCTTCCTTCGCACCCTCACATATCGTTACCACCCCCTTGCTATAGCATACTATACACGGCTATGCTACGTATACCGTCCTCTTGTCTCTCCTCCTCATCCTCACATCACTCCTCCTCACCATCACTTCTCCTTCCCACGCCTTGATACACTTCACTATAAATTATTATCTTCTACCCTCCTCCTTTCTCTTCTCCTAACCCTTACTTCCCTTTTCTACTCTCTGCTATGCTATTCTTTACATGTCTATGCTTTACCCTCTCCTCTCCTCCTTACTCTCTCACCGGTACCCTTGTCATCCTCACATTACTCCTCCCCCTCGATTCCCTTTTCTGCTTCCTTGCTGTATTATGCTTGTAGCGAATTGCCAACGATAGTGGGGCAACCTCTCCAGGGACATCTAGTGGGTCTGTCTCAACCATGCATTTCTGTTGGACTCCACTCGCTCACGAGCTCAGTGAATTCATCCGTTATTCAATCGACTAGTCGACCACTCCGCCCGCGATCAATAAACGCCTATACAATTACCGGAGAGTGACGTGCCCTCAAAGGAACTTCCATATCCCTTTGATACCCCTGGAACTTCGATCCCCCACACTGCCATCTGCCATGCTTCCAGACTCCGCCCAGCAAACGCCTCCTCCCATACACACTGCATGTTCTGTTGACCCTCGTCTCCACAACCCACCTCTGTTCACTGGCGTGCAAGGCACCGACGTGGAAGACTGGTACGCGATTTACGAGCGCATGAGCGTACCCAATAAATGGGACAAGGCAGGAACACGAAAAAAAAGTATGCTACCTTGCGGGTGTGACAAGCCATTGGTGCAACAACGCGTCAGATTTTGCGACATGGTCTGATTTCAAGATCGCCATGTCATGTCCACATGTTCGGGCGCCCTGCCAGTGGCAAGAAGCCAGCAGAGCAGCGTTAACGCGAACGAGATCATAATCATCATCAACAGCAGCTGCAGCAGCAGCAGGAGCAGCAGCCTGAGTGTGCCCACTGCGGGGCAAAAGCCTCTAGCATGTTCCGCCAATTAACTAATTCGTGTGCTTGCTGCGGCCACGTCATACCCGAAAACTTCTTAATTTCATCTGTCGACCTGACTTTCTGCCGCCCCACTCACACGTCTCTCTTCTCTTGGAATCCAGTCTATTCCTCTTAATGACCGGCGGTTATCCATCACGCGAGGCAGATATCGCTGGCTTACTCGGACGCCAAAAAATTGTAGGCCACCCAGGCAACACGCCGGCATTGGACCGATCTCAGCCCAAGGATGGCAAACATTGGCAGAAATATTGGTCCTACGTTGGCTTTTGGGGTTTTGCTACACCTAAATGGGCATTGGTGCCATATTGAAAGCCAATTATGGACCAATGTTTGCAAAGATGGCTCTAGCCAATATTGTCCGTCCAGCATATCGCCAATAATGGCAAAGATGGCTGTAGCCAACATTGTCGTCGTATGTATCGCCAACATTGTATGAATATGCAGTTCCAATACTTTTTGCAAGCCTTTATCGTTGGCAGCACCATCTTTATATCTTTTCCAGCGTTTGAGGCCTGTTCTTGCCAGCCTTTTTGTTGGCTACTGGCTTGCGGAGCTTTCGAACAAAGAAAATACGACCGTTCCTTTCGAAATCCAGCGCTCAATGGCCAGCAGAACTCACTCTGCTGCCACAAATTGACGGGAACTCAGTATCGTAGTTCTACACGTTGAAAAACTCCTCCGAATGGCACCTGCAAGAGGCGCACCACTTCGCGAAGCTGAACTCTTGTTCTCTACTGAGCCGCGCATCTGACCTGAGGTAGGCGTTCAAGAAAATGTTCGTTGCCGAGGAGGTGTGGCTGTCAAATTTCTAAGCTATCCTAGCACTGCAATACATCTCCATTGTATGTCCCACTGCGATTATAAACACGCGTCAGATATCGAAACGACTTGTTTATCATCCTGAGTCTCGGGTGAAAGTTACGTGCACAATTTTTTCTGAAAGTTCAGCATAGCTCGAATAGACCACGTAGGATAAAAGTGTTAAAGCTTAGCTCAGTAAATGTCGGGGCTTGTATGTGGCGCAATGTCAAATATATTGCCACGTGCCTTTCGTATTACCACTCTTGCTGCATTGGGTTTTCGCTCACAAAGACTGTCAGCAACGCTCAGCGCAAACCGCACCTTATTGTTCGAGAAGCTTCGCGATTATTGTAGAATGTTTTGTTAAGATTTCGCGCAAGACGCGAACACTCGAGCTTATTCCAGAGATTGCGCGACAACCAGCGATAACGCTGGAATATTCGACGGCACGTGTATAAACGCCGACGCGCTTCACCGCTTGTCAATTGATCGACGGTCGACGCTCTGTTTGCCGCTATCAGTGCATACAGTGTGTATTGCTGTAAATTAACTTTCCGTTTCTCGCCACAAGTTATGCCAAATAAAGAGTTTCATCTTGGACTCGTCGCCTGTGGTCTTCATCGACGTCACGACGCCGTGAAAATATTGGACATCACCTTGAATTGATCTTGATGTCCAATATATTAGGCATCAGGACCAAATAACACGGCCAAAATAACGTAGTTAAAAGGTACTTTAAAAGTGATAAGGTACTTAAAATGATAAGCAAGCAAACAAACTTCAGCAAGGCGAGCCAAAATACGCAGTGTGGCTAGTGCGGACGTAGACACACCACTGCTGACCGCTGCCATTTTGGACTAATATTCCAGGCGCCCGGCTGCATTGATTTTGCCCACACTTCACAGAGGGTGCTAGTAGACGTTGAAAAAACTACAAAAATAGTTTTCAACGGCAAATAGTGGGTGCTGGGGTTGGAGCAGACGACAACGTGTTGTCCAATATATTGGACAATCCTCCATAGCTCGGACTCAAGAGTTTATGAGCGAGCTGTGCAGCGCTTTGCTGCTTTACTCGCATAAGTTCTTTAGCAACAGACATATATTTTATAGTTTTTGTTCGAAAGAAGCAAAGCATGGATCTGTGTGTGAGCGGTGCACCACAAAACAATCAACAAGACCGATGGCGCGTTTCAACTGTACACAAAGAGAGCGCCCCGAGTATGCGATGCTATTTCACTACACACTGGTTGTTTACAGTGCGCTGAGAACGTGATCTATTGCACGGATTAGGGCCCGTATTCACAAAGCAACCTTATCGTTATCGCTCATTTTCCGTATCATTCTTGCGCCCCTAATTAATTCCACCTAACCGACAAGAAAGCCAAGGAAAGTGTAGGGGATGCGCCTGAGCCATCGATGGAGCCTTTCGTCGGTCAGCAAGAGCGACAAGTAAGTGTTGATCAATCATGCTCTTTCGCGCGTGTGCTACATGCGTGTGATTGAAAATGCGTATATCGAAATCTTGTTCTGCAAGTCTAGCTTATGGTGGAAGCGAGCAAGCAAATTGCACGGAGAAATAAGAACCGAGTTCGAAGACACTTTGCACGCGCTGGTCACTTTCGAACCCTAGCGCAGTTCAGATCTTGTTCACGAATCAAGTTCGCGTCCCTACTTTTGTTTTAGCCGTTCGGCTAACTAATGTGTTCGAATAAAATCAGTGTTACCTTGTTCGCGGCATTGTCACAGCTCTCTCGTTGCGTGAACGCCATACGATGCATTGGGAAGTCATCGCTGAAAGAGGACAAATAGCTGGCAGCCGACACCTGAGGGCTGCGATATGCGATTGGTTTCGTTTTCGCGTCTAACAAGATATGGCAGATAGAGCTTACGGGCTAGTCGAGAGCTGGCGCTGAGCATTTTGAATGTCCGCTATGGGGTTCAGGGCATTATCCAGGCGCTCGCGTGTTGCCTTTCCTATTGCTCACGATAGTACAACGTCAGCCTATCATCGAGAGTGCGACTGAATGGTTCAGTTAGGCCATTCGTTTCAGGATCATACGCGGTCGTCGTTAGATCAACGATCCTGCATTGAACGAACGAGGCTGCAATAGCATCGCACAGGACAACGCATCAGCGCCTGGCTATAAGTTTGCGGTAATCACCGTAGCGCAGGACGAGGTTGCGTAGGATGCGAAAAGTCCGGCAGATCTCACGTACTGTGCAAATCAATTTCATGCGAAGCAGGCAGCGAGCAGCAGCTTATGCCAGGGTTTTAGTTTTTTTGCCAAGCGTTACGGTGTGGATCGACATCTTCGTTTAAATTGAGTACTTCTGATTATATTGTTGACTTGCTAGGCATGTCGACATTTGGGCGCAAGCCCCACCACTTGAAAAGCTGTGCCACGGCCCGCGTGGTGTGCCTGGAAGGAAGACGTGCTCAGAGCAGCTGCGTCGTCTGCTTTGAGAGCGCCGAAGCAAGCTGAAAAGGAAATTTTACAATGCCATCTGTGCTGTCAATGTGATTATAGAGGGCAAGCTTTCGTTCTACCGGTGTGCGCTTGACAACACCTAAAGGGACTACAATGGGTCCGTTCCATTCGCCTGCACCATCAGAACCACTTCACGAGGTGCTACACCGTACCGTTCGATTCCACGGTGCAGCCTAGCGCCCTCTGCACAGCACCGTTCGTTTCGAAAAGCGCGAGAGAGGTGCAGCCTTAGTGCACGTTTTATCCCGCGCTTTCCTGCAGCTCTCTTGTGGATGGTGTCAGTGCAGTTCCGGCGTGGTTCAGCGCTTCGGAAGCAGACGGTTGCAGCAGACGATGGCGGTTACAGTGAACATCGACGGCGTCGAAACACTCCTGACACCCGTCCTTGGCGACGACGGAGGCCGGATTGCTGCGGGCGACGGGTTTGCATACAGGGCACCGGGTCAGCATGCGTCTGTTTGGTCTGCGCATCTGTTTCACGCATCTGTTTTGTCTGTGAACGTGAACGTTTCGAGCGCAAATTAAGGCTGGATGCCAGTGCACTGCCTGCTGCGCGGACGGGCGTGTAATGTGCATCTCGCATTTTAGGCACTACGATCGCTGTGCAGTCACTCGTGTGGACAGCATTTGTTAACACAAGACCGTTGCACAAGGCTTTAAAAAACCTGAACTGCGACGCGTTGTGTACGTTTTATTGTTTTCTGTGTGTAATGCTGCTACGGGCATGCTGAAACGTTTTCTTGGCCACGTTATGCACGTTAACCCTAAGATCTCTCACAAGCACGTGTACGCGGTCAACAGTTTTGTCGTCTTAGTTTCCGTCTTTGTCGTCTTAGTTTCCAACAGTTTCCGTCGTCTTAGTTTTTATAGCATTGGCTAGCCTTTCAAATAGTTCCACTCTCCATGGTGTGGCAGTTTTTTAGGTCCTCGATATTTTGTACTTGAATATATTCGCAATCTTCACTATGTTGTGTTTAATAAATGGAAGTTCGGTGTGTTCTAAGAACCAGGATTTCTCCATTACCACAGTTCTTTTTTCTGAACAAAATAATGCTTGCAAGATCCAAGCAGTTCAGTTACCCCAAATTTAGTACGCAAAAATTTAAGTGTTAAAGAGTGCAAAATATAGGGTCCTTTTAATATTCTGTGTTTCTCATGCACATCTGTGGCTTCATCATTCCCTACAAGATGCAGGATTTTATGAAATGAATTTCATCGTGTGACCTTTTAATCAGCGACAAGGCCTTCCTGAAGCATGACTCTTGTTACATTTTCTTTATAGATGGAACAGTCGACACACTGGTATTTCACGACGATGCGCCACAGTAACAAAGCCCTGATGAGCGTGACATCGCAACGGAACGTTTTTCTAACGTTGCACCTGTGGCACCCAGCCAGACCATCAATGAACATCCTTCCCCTGAGCCAGAACTGTGGACCGGGCCGAAAACGAGATTTCTCATTATTAAATACAAGAAGCTCAAGGACCTTGTCGGAAAAAAGGGTGGCTTTCGGTAAGTGTTATTTGGAGTAATCGTGAAATGCACCACATATCTACACATGTTTCTAACACGTGACAAGCCTCGCTCTTTGTGATCATTGAAGCTTGGCATGTATTTCTTGCAGCACAAAAAAGACCCTTTGGCAATCATTTGCCGACCTGATAGCTAAGAAGTTTGAAGCTTCATGTAGCCCACTGCAAGTCCCAAATAAATGGAAAAGTCTTGAGCGGGCATACAGACGCACGAAGACGAAAAATAACTCATCAGGCAGCAGAAAGGTGTCGTGCTAATTTGAAGAGTGCGTACAGGTTATATTCAACTATTCATGAACACACTAGCAATAATTTTTTTATTTCTAGAGAACTGAGTGGTGTTCTTCAAAAGGAACATCACATTACCCCGACAGTGCTGATTGCCCCAAGAATGGTGGTTGAGAACAACAGGTAAAGTTATTGTACATGAAACGTGACCTCGCAAATATGAGATATTTACATCTCGTTTCAGGGACAGCCTCGATGCCGCCGTGCCAAATTATCCGCTGCTAGCAAGTGGGTTTGAGAACGCGTGATGCAGAACCTGGCGAACACGAAGAAGCGGCTGCAGTTGAATGAGGAGCGTCAAGCCAGCCACAGAAAAAAAAGGAAAAAGGTGGATGGCACTCCACTTCATGCTCTCCTGGAAGAATTCAAGGAAAGCCGGAAAGAGAGGGAGGCACGGTTCAATGCAAAAATGAGCTTTCTCGAACGCCTGGTGACTGCCGTTGAAACGCAATCTGGGAAAAATTGAGAATCAATTGCTTTCCTTTTTATTAGACAACAATACAGTCTACTCTTAAATATCACAAGATGTTCATGAAATCCTCACTTCACACTATCGTTCATGAAATTCTCATTTAGGCACTAACCATGCTTTTGAGCAATGGCCTTTCTCAGACATTCTTTGTATACAGCCAAACTTCGGTCTGTTACATTATGTTCATCATCATTTCCAACTTCTTCAAGCTCTGCAATTTCTTGGAGCTCAGTAAAGAAATCCCTTTCTTTGTCGCATATGTTGTGCAACACACAAGCAGCTATTATTATAAGGCAGCACTGTTTCATTGTAGCAGCGTCCACAAAGTAAAGCCTTCGAAACCTTTGTTTCAGATGGCCAAAGGCGTTCTCAATGACAGACCTCTCCTGAGAGTGGCACTTGTTATAGCGCTTTTTCCATGCTGGAAAAGCCTGCTCATTATCCCGGTATGGTGTCAACAACCACGGAAGCAAGGGGTATGCAGAGTCTCCAAACAGGTAACTGCCTGCGCACCTCGTCTGTGCTATCTCGAAGAAAGGGCCTTCACGAAGCACCCTGACATCGTGTGCAGATCCAAGAAATCCTCATAAAACGTCAATGAACTTGTTCCTCTCATTGCATACTCCCTGGAGCACCACAGATGGAAATTTTCTTGCGGTTGAAGTGCGAATGCGATGACTCCTCCGGCTTCTTAATCTCCATGTGGCAACCGTCCACACAGCCTATAGTGTTGCGCGGGCCTTCACCTTCACTCCTTAGCAAAAAGCCATTCTTGATCCATTCTTGCTCACGACTGCCTGGCCTAGAAATGACTTCTTCGCTTCGCTGTTTCAAAATTCAATACGCGCTGAATGCTCGTGTGAACTGACGACTCAGATATATCAAATCTGCCGGCAAGGGAGTACATACTCGACTGGCTACCAAGGAAGCTCAGCACTACCAAGAAAATCTTGTCTGCACTGATCCGTGGGCGACCACCAGCAGAATCTGGGAAGAACGAGAACATCTAGTAGCGGGCAACGAGAACCCTGAACGTCTCGCGTGACAGCCGAAACATTCGTTTAATCTCGAAACCAAAGTAGCGGTCAACAACGTGCTCACAATTCCCTGGTATGCGCTTTAAGTCCAATCTCGCTAATTTCATCGCTATTGCAGCGACTAAGTCGTCGTAATCTTCGGCGCTGTCATACTCCATCAGCTCCATGGCGACTTGCACGACAGTTGAAAGCAAGCCAGAGTTCATTTTCGTACAGAAAAGCGACAGGTTGAAGAATGTTAATTCACGCACGAATAGAGCACAAGAAATCAGGGACGCACACTTTGCATGCTCGGTGCACCCATGCGCTTGTTTGGAACACAGCAGAAGACTTCGCAGAACATGTGGACTTCGGCATTCGATTCTGCGTGGCGCTGGTATCCGGTTGGGGCGGCACTGCTGCGACTCTGCTGAACTAGCCACGCACCCGTCGTGAGCCTCTCGCGCACCGCCGTCAACCGGTTCAGAGTGGTGCAGGCGAATCGAATGGACCTATTATGTAGTCGCTATTTTTGAAGGTCTTAGATGGCCGGCCAGTGCTCAATGCCTGAGTGCAGGACCTACGCAACTGAGGTGTCAGCCTGCACACGTGTTCACAGGGTGAGAAGCTACATGAAGTTTCGATTACGAAACCTTGAAATGCTTAAGAGCCTCCGCTAGAACGTGCGCATGCAGCGAGTACTTCGGCGAGCAGGATTTCTCTGTCGGCGTAGGATTGCGATGTTAAGATATGGAAAGGGCTTGCCCAGACGCTCGCCTATGTACGCTGCCCGGCAAACGATGCCTTTCTCCCGCAAGGTGGCCGATATGTTCATCCTGCCTCAATTTTCGATGAGCGTGATCATACAATGAACCCAGTATTTTCATGACACAATTTCTCGCGTATTTATGCTGGTATTAATAATAAATAAAGTGCCCCCGGTATACATAGCCGACACATGGTTTATTCAATTGTGCACATATACAAATGCAAAAAATATTTACTATTCATGATGAAAAACAGCGCATAATGACGACGGGCTTGTTGAAAATAGACAGGACAGGCGCATTCGCACCTAAGCTTGGTCGTATACCTAGGGCCAAAGAGGCGCCGCGTCAGCGTTAGGCTAAAGAACCGGGCCTTATGTTTTAACAAGAACGACTATGCGCGCGTGTGGGCATATTGCGATCGGTGCAATTGTTCGCCGAATTTTCTTGATGCTCTGATTCGGTACAAGCATAGAGATGTGCACACGAGATTAGCAGTTGAAGCAGCACAGCTCGCTCAAAAAAGCACGGAATGCATCAGCCAGCCTTCGATGGCGCTATCGCAGTTGAGGTCAATATTTCATTGCACATGGAAACGATGGAAGCAACATAACATGTATCGCATACATTTTGGTTCTTCCGTTGTCTATGTGATCAAACTTAGGTGCCAATTAGGGCATGTCCCGTTTCCATTCCAAGAATGCACTGCCTATATGGGCCATTTTTCGTCAAGAATGCACACAAACTTGCCCAACTTTCCACTTCAATTCAGTACATTTTGCTTACCTGTATTGCAAAGCACGACTTGATTAAAAATTTCGTCTTCTCGATCTGTGTACCACTTGGTAAAGTATCCCGAGTAACCCATGGTCATTCTGTCGTGAAAAAAAAAAAAGACCAGCTCATTTGGCGTTCTAAGCAGCATTATTATACGACTTACTTTTGATGTGTTTCCTGACTGAAATAGCTCTTGTGGAATGTAACATGCGTGCTATTTATGTTTTGCAGGACGTTCACTTCACATGTAAGTGGATTTGCACTCGTAGTCATATAGGTCCATGTTGGCTCACTTGTGTTGTAAAACTGCAACAAGAACACACTGGTGCAATGGACATATTACGATAAAAATTTTCAGGAATGCTTACATGGCTCACTTCAACATGAAGGACAGTGAACATAAAATATATTTATGCTAAAGAAGTGTATTTGAAGTGAGCATACATTAGCATTTCATTACGACATGCATCTTCGCTTCCACACCAGCCATTGAGACCCCACGGAATCTCGAGATTTGAGCTATACGTGGTATTTCGCGGGCCGCTGGCAATAATACTTTAGCTTACACGCTGTTATATGAGAACGAACCCAACAAATGTCGTGTCCGTGCGCATGCCTCAGTTCGTGTGTGTTTGTGTGAGTGGATTGTTATACCATTCCATTCCTTTCAATTCCTCGGAATGAAAAAGAAATTTTTTTTCACCATCTCCCACTAAAGCGTACCATGTGGGGATGCGAAGAAGCGCATGGGTCGACTTAAATTTCCGTTCATCACGGGCACCTTGCCTCATGTTAACGTGTCCTTGCATGGGAGCACACCATGAATTCACTGTAGTTGCTTATGCTGTTACTCGTACCGAACTCTTGTTGGAGCACGCCACGCGGGTTCATCGCGCGTCTGCAGAATTTCGTTCCCCGACGCCATCACGTGATTGCTGAGAGAGTGTAAGGGGGAAAAGCCACAGCGCCTTACGCAGCCCCTTACACACGCCCGAACGCGCTAGCGCGTACCAGCAGCCGTGGTTTTGTCAGTGTTTCGCCAAGCTAGGACAGCATACGAGAGCCCGAGCCCATAAAGTGTTCGGCACGTATCATCATTAAGGCGGTCGAAGAACAAGACGAAGAAGACTTCTCCTTGGCGCGAGCGCGCGTTCTGCACGCATCATCATTAAGGCGGTCGAAGAACAAGACGAAGAAGACTTCTCCTTTGCGCGAGCGCGCGCTCAATATGTTACAGATGGCTATGGTAGGTTTTAAAAAGCGGACGGTCGCCAATGGAACTACGGAGAAAGCCCAGCGCAAAAGTTGCTTCGCATCTAAAACGCCAGGCTTGCGCGGAAAGCGCAGCACAGTCACGGCGAAAGCTCGAAGAGCGGCATTTCTAGAGCCCGTTATAAACTCTCTTGTGGCTACTAAAGCGAGTACTCTAGCAACCTACCCATTACGCCTGAAATCATAATTTTTGTGAAGTTGGGAAGCACCCACCACGACATTACTCGTCATTCTGCGGAGAAGCGAGGTGCCATCTGTAAGGCATTATGGGCAGTTTCTTGACGCTACGGCTGATGACGATGAAGAATTATGACTGAGCCTTTCGTAATAGGTTGGAAGCTTTAAAGGACCCACTAGTTACCTAATTCGCATTGTGCGATGCCCGGTCGTTATGCCACTCTTGCACCGCGCTTTATAACATAGGCTAACGTGAAAAAGAGATAGAGAGAGGGAATTAACTTTATTGAGACCCTGAGGAAATGGATCATGAGAGCCTTATTGGCTTCCTTGGCAAACAGTAGAAGTGCACATGCGAGGAACCCACTTCGCTATAAATCATCATAATTTTTGTGAAGCAGGGAAGGAGCCACTATGCAATTTTCGTCATTCTACGGAGAACCTTGGTACTTGCTAAACACCTGTAAGGCATAATGTGCACTTTGTTGATGCTGTGGCTGATGACGATGAAGAATTATGGCAAAGCCCTTTGTAATGGGTTGCAAGCATTCAACAACCCACTCGTTGCGCAATTCACACTGAGTGACGCCTGGTTACAGAATTGGCGTTGTTTGATGCTTGGTTGTTATTTTACTCTTCTATCACGCTACATTACATATGTTAATGTGGTTCCTTCGCGACTTGAAGCCTGTATGGGGTCTTTTTGCAAAGCGGCTTCAAGCACCGTCATAGCCCCAAGGTAGAATACTTCGCTCCCACGCACAGGGCGCAGGTTGGAACCTCGTTCCATCCTGGACACTTTTTCTTATTTTGTTTTTTTTTTCTTAGGCGAAAACGTGCTCTATTTTAGAAAAAACACGTAATTTCATTCCCATTCCATTCCGTGCAAAAGGCGCTTAGATCCATTCTCATTCCATTCCTCCCCGCGTTGTCTCCATTCCATTTCCATTCCATTCCTGGGCGCGAAAATGTGGAATGATTCCGGAGTCATTACAATTCCGGAGTGGCAACTCTGCAACATTGGAAGGGACTGACGTCATCATTATCGCGATTACTGCCACAATAAAGAGGCAGCCAACTCTGTTTCACCCTTTCTGTGCACTCTTTCGACGTACGTTCTCTGCTATGATGGGGATGGCCAGCACGCAGATTGCAACAAGCACATCTCGAATTTGCACATCGTGATCAGCAGTGGTCTCTCATGTTGCTGGACGCTCATTTAAAGTTCAAAGTAACTGGAAATATAGTGTTTACGCTTGGTGCGGACGTAGGTGGGATAGTGACGCGCGCGCACGCACGCACGCACGCACGCACGCACACACACACACACACACACACACAAACACACACACACACACACACACACACACGCGCGCGCGCGCGCGCGCACACACACACACACCGCGAGACTTTCGTAGAAACTTCTACAGACTGGCTACCAGTACCAGACATATCTGAGACAAACGGTAGACCTTCAGAAAGGCGGTTTGTGGGAATAAATCCATCAGGGATCGAAAGCAAGCCTCATCCCTGAAGAGCTGGAGCCTTAAGTGGGTAATTACCAAGGCGCCGAATTCAATATGACACCTGACTTCCTCCGGGCTTTCCAAATGCGAAAAAATCCACCCAGAATCTCCTTTGCGAGTTGTCTATGTGATTCGTAAGCGCAGAGTTTTATTGTAGCTTGCGGCCGTCGCTGTTTTCAGGGGGCATCGGCATGGCGCCCTTTTAGCTTTTTTTCAAGCGTTCGTCAGCGTCTAAAACGGCGCCTTCGGAAGACACATGCCGCAACCACCGAAATGTGTGTGTGGCGTGAAATTTTCCCAATGTCTAAAATTTGCTGAGGTGTAAAATACTCCATATCGACTTCACATGTCTCAGAGAGAGCTTTTCGTTCATACAGCGAAATTCAGCGAAGCTTTCCTAGAAAGCGTTCTCTTTTTAGGGGCGTAGCTCCTCTTAGTCTAACCTTGTCCCGCGTCAGGCGTAACCGCCAGTATCTCCCGAACAGCACAATAAATGGCGCTGTCTCATAGAAGTACATACAAACTGCAGTTGAGTGACGATATTCTAGATGGCACTGTACACAACTTGTGTCGTCATCACCATTTCTCGTCTCATTTCCTAGATGGCGTTAGTCAAATACAAGTCTGTGCAATAGTGCGCTTGTGCGAATCGCCACTATATGGCGGTGGAAGTGCCGGTACTCTCCGATTGGCTGCTGCGCGGGCTGTGCCTGGGTGCGCGGGAAACGAGTGCCTCTCTCAGTCTCCTGGATCGTCGCCGTACGTGTCGGATCGTTGGTGGGCGAAGCGAGCGCCGCGGCGAAGCGAGCGCGGCGCCCGGCGGATCCCGTGGCGGGGCGCGCCAATGACGCCGCGGCGCAACGTGCACTCCGAGCAGCGGACCCGGAAAGGCGAGACCGAGAAGCGGCGGCGAAGCGAGCGCGGCGCCTGGCAGACCTTGATGGCGCTCGTGCGCGGGAAGCGGCGACCAAGCGGCGCGAGCGGTCTCACATTCAAGGAGCCGACGCGCGGTTCGAGCGGGAATTTCTTGCTCATTCGTTTGGCCACAGCTGCGACGTGTGTCATCGACTTTGGTTCGATAATAACCTCAAAGCGCTTTCTGGCATCAGGAACGAGATCTTCACCGTACCTCACGTGTTTTCATGATGATTTTATCAGGCGTAACTTCTCGGAAGATTAGCGGTATCACTCATAACCTGTGGACCTTCGCCCACCTCACTATCATTCACCTCGTGGATATGCTGTGATTTTTTATATTAGTGCAGAACCACGGGTACAAAGCATTCATGTGGTTCGGATACATTCGCATAGCGGAGGCGTTGATGTGCAGCCCTGTGGTCAAGGCACCTTTTTTCAGATCATGAGGGCCTTGTTTCAAACCTAGACGCGACAAAAAAAATTGCGTTGCTTGAGTCATTGACTTTGCTATGGTGATAATCGTGATTACGTAACAGAGGGACCGACGGACGGACAGTTTTCTCATTGGGTCAGCATAGATATGCTTGCACATTCAAAATACATGCTGTTGTTGCGCAACCACGAGCAGCAAGCCTTTGTTCAAACGCAGCAGAAAATGAAAGCCGTGCCTACATCCCTATCCCTAGATTAACCAAAGTGCAGCGTTAGGTGCCGGCGTACCAGTTAGGGCAGCCTTGAAACGTTCCAGCGCCGGTGCTCTTCCGTGAGACAGTTTGCGTAATTTCGTTTTGTAAAAAGGCCATCGAGAACCTTGCGAACGGGTTAACTTGGTCATTGATATATACTAAGTATATGCAGCTCAAAGAAACAAGCACAAGAGAGGACACATATACGACACAGACTGGTGCTGACTTACAACTGAATTTTATTGAAAAGCACGGAGCTAGTTTTAGGGGCGAAGCACTTTGGGATCTCGGTGTGTCGTCGTGAGACCTTGAGGTTTTGGTGTGTCGGCGTGCATTGTCGTCTGCTGTCGTAACGGTCTATTTGTTTGAGCGCAAGAGAGGCCGCCACCGCCTCAGCGCTCGCCGTGTGGCGAGAGGGAGCAAACCGTGTGCATTGACTGTGGAAACGCTCTTTCTGCAATGAACGCTGAACTACCAGCTCACGGGAAACCAGAACGCGCCCTCGCCCGCGAGAGGCAACGCCGACGCAGGCAGTGTCTGCTAGCAAGATTCTTGAAAAAAACAGACTGATCGCGCTGCACAGCCGTTACCGTCCACCCCGTAGGCACTGGATCTTGACCTGCAATGTAGTGACTCTGGGAGATTTGTCTTGTGCGTAGCTAACAATAAAAATTCGCACCGTGCACGTTAACTAAAAGCGGACTACGGCCCTCTGTGTCTAATCTTTCTTCTGTCGCTCATTGCCCATTAGCAGGGATTTTGCTGGGGGAACACCGGCGCACACTGCATGATTCACCCCTCCACAAGTTTTACGTTAGTGGAGCTGAAACACCTTTCCCTACATGCTTCGACGCACCCCCCCCCCCTGTTTTTGTACGAGCAACTGAAGTTGTAAATACTATATTATCAATGTCAGCCTTTGAGCTGGGAAAACGTATTGCATTGAACGGGTGGCAAAAGAGAAGAATCTGAAGCGTACTTGCGTCAGATACTTGGATTCAAAGTAACGTAACAACCAGGGACGCTTTTACATAGGGTGTTACAGCTAAGAAGCACCAAGTATTAAAAAAATAAACATTGGCGCTACGCATATCCAGTTAGCGCAGTATTGTTCTGAGCCATATAGAGCACGTCAGAATATTTTTGTTTTTTTACAATCCGCCAAGTTCGCCAATTAACAAAGATTGCTTAATGAAGTTTTTGAATACAAAAATCTTCAATACAAAAGTTGTAACGCTTGATCTGAGCGAGCGAGCAACTTTATTGAAAAAGACCAACTTACATCAAATTTTTCAATCTGAGGTAAGATAACTCCTTTCCTCCATTTCATTCATGCCTTTCTTTAAAACGCGCGAAATAAAAAAAAATACCACGTGACTGTCGCCTAATGTGCGGCGCTTTTAGTGCCCTCAAATGTAAGTTGAATGAATAATCAAGGGCTGCTTTCTGGCACGGAGGTCGATTGAACGGGCTATCGGTGACTGCGAGCGGCGCGCGCGTCGATATTACACTCTAAGCCAAAATCGAGTATTTTGGGAGTGTTTCTGCCACACAACAACAATCGTCATCCACCTCGCTTGCTTTCCTCGCGTTATCACCACGGTCGCGGCACTTCCCGGTCACGAACGGCACGCGCGTTATCAGCGTGACATAGCATTCTTGACAGGAAAGTGACGAGAGCTGGGTTTTCAAGAAAGGAAACGCGAGCAAGCCAGATGACGATTATTGTTGTGTGGCAGAAATACTCCCCAAATACTCGATTTCGGCTTAGAGTGTATATTTGGCGTTTATCGCGCGTTATTATTTTGCGGTAAGAAACAACCAGTCAGATTTCCGCAGAAAATAAACTCTAGATTCTGGGAGTTATCTAAGGCAAGGTACAAGATAAGGTTAATATTTTACCGATTAGAGCAAGACTAAGAAAGTTGGCTAGTTAAAGTTAATTTATAAATTAGTGCTTAGCCATGAGAAAAATGCAGGTTTTATATACACACGACTACCGCTAATATACAACAGGAAAAACTTGCCTAGAGCACATGGTTTCTTTTTTTAATCCTGGTCCAAATTAGCTAGGACAGGAGGTATATTAAAAGGGGGTTCGCGATGTCGTGTCTGAAATTCGCATTAGCAAAAGGCTGCTGTCACACCTCTTCTAAGAGTCTGAATAATCAGTTGCAACACTTAGACGCTGCAGGATTTCCCTCTTCGGTTGTCACTGCCGTGTGTGAGTCAGTGCTACAAGACCTCAATAAACAAAAACCAGAACTTTGGAAAAAGACAAACGAATACCGCAGGCGATTCCATACATTCACGAAATCTCCCAGTCTCAACAAGATTGCTAACAGGTATCACAAAAAAGGTGTGTTTTCAGCCCCATGTAAGTTAGCTCAGATTTGCCCTTTACTGACCGAGGATAAAAAGAAATCTTTCGCAATGACGCATGCTCACTATTTCACCGACTGCATAACGCACGTCGTTTACAAGGTATCACTCTGCTGCGGTAAAGAGTACATCGACCAGACGGGCCGATGCTGCAGTATCAGAGCACGTGATCATTTCTTGAATGTAAGGAACAAGCCAGGCGGATCTTGCAGATCACTTCAACTGGCGTGAACGTACACCACATTTTGATCGTGTGACCTTTATCAAGTATGCAAAAACAAAAACAGAAGGAGAAATAATAGAGGCCGGTCAAGTTAGCGAATCAGGTTTCAACTGTGTAAGTGCTCCAAGTGTGAACATACCTGACAAAGAAATGCTGTTTTTGTTTGGTCACCAGTGATGCGTTTTCGATCGGTTGATAGCATGCGCGCATGTTTGAAAACTGGCTTCGGGCTTTCGAATAAATTTCAGTTGGAAGTGAGCGCCATTCTGCCTTGTTTATGTGCCTTCTCTTCTCCTCGTTTCTTTTCGCTGTACGCGCTGAGTACATATCGACGCATTTACCAACTAGCCCATCAACAGATTGTTCTTGAACATGCTAAGCCAATGTCGTATCTGCCGTTTATTTGCGATAGCCTATAGATCCCAATTAATTTCAAGGTTTACACCTTCGGGCAACTAAGGTGAAGAATGCATACGCCGAGAAAGAAAGGTGACCCACTAAGCTCTCTGTGTGCCTACTGTCCGTTTATTTTCTGTGCCTTTGCCCGATTTATCTACCTTCGGATCACGGTTTGCATATACTGCTAGGGTGTGTATTGCGGCTCCGCTAACACAGGTGGTAATTCGCCGATACTATTAAACTGTCAGTTACACTCGCGCAAAAAATCGCAAATTTGTTTCACTTGACGAATATCATGCGACAGGTGACTGTACGAATGAAAGGCCCGCAGCGTCTTTGCTGGTCGTTATTTTGATCAGTAACGCTTCGTGCACACGTGTCATACATTTATACCTTATAGTGCAATAAATAACGTAAACTGCTCCACGCATTTCTCCGTGCTATATCCTTTTACATCTTGCATAAGAAAATGTCGCCCATATTGCATAATACGCTGGCCTAGAATTGGCACGGGTAACGTACACGCGGATATAGATAGCAAAGAAGGCTTACCTTAACAGTTGTTTATTGAAATGCATGAGTTTTAATCTTTAGTGTACAACATTCTACTCTTGCCTCTTTTGTGAAATGCTGTCACTGGCGTTGTTGCTGATGTTTCTATTTCGGTCATAGAGCAATAAACACCTATAACTTACACACTATTGCCTGAAAAAGGTGACTGATCCCTTAGAAATTGGTATAACACGAAAGTGAAACGTGTCGTCACAGAAGTAGTTGATTGTTTACAGTGCATTGGTATATGAGAGCTTGTACAATGTGTACAGTTGTTTGACAAATATAGCACCGCATAATGTGGACGCACCAACGTTGACGCCTAGTGGCACATCTCCGTAACGACGACTACCTTTGCGGTAGCTTAAGTTCTTAACATGTACGTGGACGCCGTCTATAAATGGTAAATCCCGCGCAATTATGGCATGAAGAAGCATATAATGAACACTGATACTCGACATGACCTTCTTCAAAGCGTCATGAAACGCGAAGAGAAACGCTACGCGCGTTGCGTCTTCCCTCTAGCCTGGCCGTTAAAGGGCGAGCGGGGAACACGGTGCGACAGACAGGTGAGCGTAGGAGAGCTTTTTCCGATATGGACGGATGCTATGAGCGAGGCTTGGGCTAAACGCACCACCTCGCAATGTGTTAAAGCGTTGACGAAATTACACTTCTGTTGGAAACGCGCCGAATGAGACGATCGTAGCAAAGGCGCGTTTTTTTTTTTTTTCGAGCCTGGTGGCACACATATCACCGCGTCGTTATAGAGAGGACACTCATAGCATCCATCCATCATACCAAGAGCACTGTGAGAGGAAAGTGTGTAAGAGAAAAGGCGCGTTCATGTAGCCTCCGATATGTGTTTGGCGGTGGCTCCGTGGGCTAATCGTCCGCCAGCCATCGACGCGGACCCAGAGGTCGTGGGTTCAACTCATCTCAGTGAAAATTTGTTTGCCATTTGATGGTGTTCTTTTTGTTGATGTATTTCCGTGACGGAAATACGTCATGAAAGTCTTAGGCATAAAACCCCGGCATAAAACACTTTCGTGTTAAAATAACTATAGCTGACGCAGCTAGTTTAGAAAGACTGCGTCAAGATTACATCTCGTCTCATCGCGGTAGAACTTCAGGTGCCATGCCTTCGGCCCATGGTTAGCCAAGTATGGTTAAGCGAAGTAAAGATCCGTTCTCAACTGTGTCGCAGCATTCGCAGACAGCAAGGTTGCTGTCTGCGGAAACCATAGCATGCATTTATGTTTGGACAACTTAATCATGTGTTCTGCATGAATTACGCAGTCACGTACTGGTGAAACATGTCGCGCATGCAACCCAACACATTTCTTGTAATTTTTTTTTACGGTTCTGGAATACAGAGCTCAGTGCAACGAAAATGACTTACGTTCAAAAATGACAGAAGCCTGTGGTTTATATCAGAATCCGTAAATCCAAAGAAAAGTAGTCGCACGTCAAGGTGGCCGCGTCCTTCTCTCCAGTATAGAAGAATGTAAGTTGCGAGAGCACTCAGTACGCAAGGCGAGGCGCGGAATTCTCAGCGGGGAATCTTACGGGACTAGGCCTAACCATCAGTCAGCGTAACAGCCGCTCCACAGAAACATATTTGCATTCGGGCCCACAACTTCTACATGCAGCGAAACGGCAGCTTCTTGACAGCCGCGTTTATCGTCTCTGTCAATCACGACACAAACACGGAATGAATCAAAAGAGGACATAACCGACGCGCGCGATCGCACAAGCTAAATGCTAGTTTAACATGGTAGTTTCACTGACACTCCAGAAGCAGTCGCAGCCGCGGGGATGGATACAAGGTGAGCGCTAAAGAGCTTGTGAAGAATTATGTTAGACGGTTATGGCTGAGAGTAAATTACGCAGAGCTTGGAAGCCTTTATGATTGCTGACGTAATGTCAACCCCACACGCCTATATCCTTTTGCGCGTTACACTCTTTATCGCAATGAGAGATGGCGTGCGCTGCCTCGAGTGCAAATTTCAATTCGCGGCGTTCGATGCATGTGTTTATCAAATGACGCGCGATCTGCTGTTGGAGAAAAAACGGGTATTTAAGGCGGGATTACAAGCTTTGATTACATCTTTACGGAAGTTGACTTTTTCAATCCGTATTGCTGACCGCTCAGAAAATATGTTCGCAAACAACACAAAATTATAAACAAGACGCTTTAAATATCTTGAAAAGTTCGCCTTATAGCAGGATTTTCTGTCTTGATTAAATTCGTCCTGAAATTGACTTCTTTAATATGGGTTGCTGACGGTTTATACGATATATCCCTGCATAAGACGGATCATATCTCTTTTGTGCAACCTGGTACCGAGTCTCACACGAATATCGCGAGCACTCGTTCTGTCTACCTTTAAAATGACCCTAAACAGCCTCCATAAATACAAAAAAAAAACTACAGCGTTATTCTCTCCAGGCGTTTCTCGTCTTTACGACGCACTTCGTGACGCCAGAAGGGCGATTCACGTGGCGTAATTATGGTACAAACTGTCGACTCGCCGAGTTACGAGGAACATAAATTGTGAATTGTCTCCTTCCCTGCCTTGCTGTGCAGACGCCCATCCGTTCCTCCGTGTCTCGTATGACTAGCATGCGCGACTAACAGATTTCACTCGGTGTTGCCCGTTTCCGACTGCGCAAACGGATATAACAACGTGTAACCGAAAAGCGCGAATTCCTATAGGCTCAGTGCTTAGTGCTGACATTGTACACGTGCTTTATGAATAAATAGGTGGCAGGGAGGTGATATCGCTTGTAGGAAGGGTAGCCAAGGCGAGAAAGAAACCACTCCCTCGTCTTTGAACTTGGAGTTACTTAGGGGCCATTTAATGAAGAGCGAAGCAGCGGTAAAAGCACGGTGCGAAGCAGCAGGAAACTACGGTGGTTGTTTTCGCTAAAGCTTGGCCCTCATCCTCTCCACTCAACTTTCGTGCTTGTCGGCCTTCTCGCGCAATCGCTGAGTCCGTTCTTCCGACTGTGTATGTCGGCCGCCTGTGATAGCTGCATGACCGTTTACCTGGTCACCCGGACGTGGAAGGCTCCAAGTCCAGGCCGCCGTCGCGCACATTTCACACACGCAAGCGTGGGTTAGCGACAAGCTCAATGCCCGTGTTATCTTTTGGGTGTCGCTATGCTGCAAGTTATGGTTTCTAAGAACCGACAAATTGCTTCCCCGATTTTAAGAACTTAGCAAGGTACATAGAGGTTGCTACCGTGCCTTCCCTTGCCGCCAGCTGTGTCTTGAGCATTCTACGTGACCGCTTTGAAAAGAGACACGACCCTCGCGAGGAATTGATATGCGACAGCTCGACAACTTTCTGCAGCTGCGAGCTCCGAATCTATCTTCGGCAAGCGGGAGTGAAGCATCATTTCGCGACAACCTACCACCCACGGCCTGACAGAGAGGTTCGCGCAGTTTCGGAACATCCGAACTCGCCTAGCACTATATTGTTAAGACAACTCGCCCGGTGAGGTTCATTTGGAAGAGCATCTCAAAGCGGCTGCATTGGCAGTTAAACGGTTTCTTAGAGGTCTACAGAACTTCAGCATGCGAGGTCATGTACGGTCAACTACGAGAACATGGCGTTGTGCTCTCATTTAACACGTCTGTACAAGTTGGACGGTTCTTTTTTGTACGAGGGACACTTCGCCGTACATACAAACCGAGGCATGCAAGATCGTGCATGCCCAAAAGGAGCAAATATGACACAGCTGCCACCGCCGCAGTCGGCGCTCGCCACGCAATACCCTACCGCAGATGAGGTGTAGCTGCATCAATACACATAGTCCCTTTCAAAGAAACTATGCGATTAGTTCGAAGGCCCATTTATGATTACCGAATGCCTGGGCGAGAACACTTCGCGTGTGCGCTCGTTGGAATCAGACTCGCGTGCACAAGAGAGGAGGCAAAACTAGTTTCCGTGCATGTGTCGGGGATTAAGAGTGGTATCTGTACAGAAACCTGAGGTACCACAATCTGTTTTAGATGCGAAGCATCTTAAGGCGGGGGATTTGTCGATCTTTCCCGCGGCGTCCACACCCCTACTGCGCATGCACGTCCCTCCCCCTCTCTGTCCTCTCCTACGCTCACCCCCCCCCCCCCTCTCGCGCGCCTCATTCTCTCCTGCGCAGCGCCGCGATGTTTGATTGAAAAAGATGGTTAATCCATCCGTCATAGGGATCGGAATAACACGAAAGTAAAGCGTGGCCTTACAGAAGTAACTGAATGTTTACTGAACATTGATATCAGAGAGTTTGCACAATGTATATTGATGTCTGGCAGCTATAGCCCCGTTTAACGTGGATGCACCCACTTTCATGACTGGTTGTACATCCCCATCCCGACGACTAACGTCGATGTTAAATGATTAAACAAACCCTTGCGGTAGCTGTAGCACTTAACGGTGAAAACGTAATCAGAGGACGAGGTGTGATAGCCAGAAGAGCGTCGCATATTGGACGCAGAACTTGGTCGCCATCCCGCGGCATGTTAAAATGTGATTTAACACCACGGCCAGACTAGAGGGAAACGCAAAGCGCATCGTGCCTTTCGGTAGTCTAGAGGCGATTTTTCTCGGGGCGAGCGCGTGAGCGGGGAACGCGGTGTTACAGCCAGGTGAGGCAGACGCGCGTCGCAGAGCTATTAGATGCGTAGCAGCTCTTTGACTAGCCTGTGCAACGCTGTCCGTCCGCACAAATGCGAGGCAACGCGCTTCCCTCGGCGCAGGTGTTGGAGCGGTGCCAAGTAGGTCACGCGGCAGCTGGGTGTTGACGTCACGCACCCCTCGCAGGTGCGCGCGTACGCCACTCTCTCCCTCACCCGCCGGAGCGCCGCAGCTGCCGGCTCTTACGCCCGCTCGCCTCCCGTGTCTGCGTTTCAAACAAATGTTTACACCAGCAAACGCTACACCGAGTTTCGCTTCAAACGAATCTTCCAGCGCTCACCGCAGCACCCGCGTTAGCGCCGTTCAACCCGTGACGCCACCCGTGCGCAACGCTGCTGCTTCGCATCCCATCAGCGTTTCCTTCGGGGAGATGGTGCAATTTTTTTTTGTTTGGATTGGCGTGATGCTATGAGCGAGGCCGACGCTTTTACGACACCGGCTAAGATCGCTATTCGCGATGTGTTAAGGCATTGACAAAATTGAACTTTTACCGAAAATGCGCCGAATGGGACGGACGTGTAATGCGTTGCAGGTGCTAATCGAGGAGGCCAGAGTAATGAAGAAGTCCTTTACTTTACCACTCCCAGGGGGCAACACCACCCCGCCGACCGGGAGAGTGGTAGATATAAAAGGCGCGTTTGTAAAGCTTCTAGTGTCTGTGACCATGGCGCAGTGGACAGCGTGCCCGGCATCTGTTGTTGCGGACCGAGCGGTCGTTGGTTCGATGCCCCTTGACGGAACTTTTCTTCTTTGCCATGTGGTCATGTAAATTTTTTCTACGTCATTTCCGTGACGGAAATATCTCACTGAAGTCTTGGTGGACCCCGGCATAAGACACTTTCGTGTTAAAAACCGAGTGCTCGCTCTCCACAACCGTTCACCGGCCACCGCGTATAGATGGTTTCAAGATTGCGATAGCAGGAGCACGTGGTCTACCCCAAGAAACTTCCGGTCACCACATTTATTATTTTGCAACACCGAAGCGTAAAGCGTTTTTTTAAGATTTGCCAGAGTAAGGGAAGACTCTTTTTCCAGTTTCACATAAAGAAAGGCGCTTATAGTTAAAAACTAACTCTTTTAGTGTTGTTTGTAGCTTAGAAGAATATTTAATTCAAAATATTTTGCTAGATACAGGGAGAAAAGTGTTGAAACTCCACGGGCTACTCGCCAAGGCTTTTGTTCCCCGCCAATTCTGCTAGCCTACGCCAGCGCTTTTTTTTTTCTTTATTGCCTGCTTTTGACAAGAAACAAACAAAAACAAGAAGAAACGCTATTTACAATACAAACACTGGTTGCGTAAAAAGGGAGAGGGATCAACAGGAAAAAAAAGGAAAGGCCATACTGGGACTAGTGAGGACGCTCTAAACCTCCTTCATTTGCAAAAGAAGCTCTACACGATCTAACCAATCAGGACCATCTTCAAGAAGTTTTTTGTTCTTCAACAAAACGGGTTACGCTTTCTTTGAAGTATTGACGCGCCGGACGGGCGTCCGCATCAGCGTGCCGTATGGCCATCCTGCACTTCCATATGCTGTGGAGTGTAATCAACATTATCAGATCAAAAGGTGTCCCGTCATCACTTTCAACAGAGAGATATCGAATTCCAGGGGGGTCTAAGGGGAAATCTTTTTTGATGGTACGCTGCAGTACGTCCCATAAAAACACAGCGTCCCAGCAGTCGAGGAACATGTGGTCTATTGTTTCTACTTTTCTGCATATTAAGCAATCGGTTCCCCATGGCACAAACATGCCTTTTTCCTCCAGCCAAGGTTTGACAGGAAGTGTACCTGAATGTAGTTGAAAGAAGAATGTTTTCATTCCTGCAGGTACCATCATTCTTTTGACCCTTTTTAGTACATTTCTCCATCGACCCGCAGGGTACATGGTTCTATACAGCGGTACAGGTAGTACAACGTCACAAAGGTCTTTGTACAATTTTTTCCGTGTCACAGTGGAAAGATAATCGAGAGAAAAGCGAGCGGACAAAAAATCACTAGCTAAAACTACTTCTTTTAAAAATCCATGTAAGCTTCCAGGCAAATATTTCGTGGATACAACAATTTTCGGCAACCGTTTGCACAGGCGAAGCTGGCACACAGTGCGCAGAAAAGGGTCCTGTACATTGCGTAAGAACAGAAAGCGATTTACAACCTGGCGCAAAAAGAGGTGTGTCAATCCCAGCCCCCCATTTCTGACTCGCAAGAACAAATTAGTCCGACTTGTCCTTTCCCATGTTGACCCCCACACGAACACTGCAAGAACACGGTGAAATTTTTGGATGTTAATTCTCGAGCAATGAAGAACCTGAAGCACATACCAAATCTTACTGACCAAAAATAAGTTACATACAGTTGCTCTAGAAAATAGCCTACGCCAGCGCAGGAAACCGGAAGCGGTCCAGGGCCTGTGTTAGTAAACAGTGAAACCCTCTATATATAGGCACTGGATATTGACCTGCAACGTAGTGCCGGTGGCAGATTTGTCTTGCACGTAGCTAAACAATAAAGATTTGCAGCGTGCACGTTAACTAAAAGCGGACTGCGGGTCCCTGTGTGTAATCTTTCTTCTGTCTCTCATTGCCCATTAGCAGTGATTTTGCTCTGGGAAACCCTGGCGCACACTGCATGCTTCGCCCCTCCACAGGTTTCACGTTAGTGGTGCTGAATTTCAAGGCGCACAGCTGCCGCAGAGCGTGGCCCGAGCATAATGACGAAGTTAATAAAATGCTTTGTTGGGTGCGTTGGTTCAGTCTGGAATAGACTTGAGCGCAAACGGACGAGACACAAGCGACCGCTCGTGTGTGTCGTCTTCTCTTCTTGTGTCTCGTCCGTTTGCGTTCAAATCTAGTACGTGATGACTAAGAGCGGCAGCGGGCCCGGGCGCTCGTTCGAAGAGCGAGGAAGGCGAAACTGGGGGAAACAGGCAATTTATTGACCAATCCCCCAGAGTGGGTATGTGCCACGGTGTTGAAGGAAAAGCAAACAAAACAAACAAAAGGCAATTTCCAGCGCATCTGTCCGTCTCCTATTCAATATATATATATATATATATATATATATATATGCGCACGTACCAAAACGAAAGGAGCACATTTATTCGATGTTTCGACTAGGGAACGGCCTGTTTTAAGAGTGACTCTTGAAAAAGACCGCTTTCCGGTCGAAGCGACGAATGTGGTATTTCATACACGACATACGTACGTTTTCCCACAATTTAGGCATACGTCGCCTGCGAAATATGTTCGTGCAGTTTCGCAGGCTGCGTGATTAGTTAACTGAAGAAATGAATGTGGTTTCTTCGTGTGTCATGAGAAGTGCGTTCGGTTGATATTACCACGCTGATCCTTCTTTAATTTAGTGGTTGGTATTTTTCGGTATGACGAGATGCCAATATCTAAAAGATTTAGAAAGCGCGTAATCTGTGCCTCTGAGAGCGGCTACGGCGAATGAGAGTCGTCCGCGTGCGAAGCATATGTAGTGACATTTGTTGCTTGTTAAAACTTGCTCAATGTCAGCCCCCATGATGTATACACTTGTTTTCTCCTTGTCCGTTCCCGTGCTCTGCACTGTCACTAAGGAAATATTATTAAGACAGCAAGCGATTCCTAGAAACGAACTGGAATGACGTCTTAGCCTGGAATTTCCAACGACGTTAGCCGTCTGCAGCCATCTGTTCGCTCTAACATTAATGTCAAGTCTTGACGCCTTTTCTCAGACATGAACGCCCAGCACTGCTTTGTTTCCATGAACAAGGCAAAGCGTACGTCACCGCTCATAGGCAGCAGAAATGTGCATGCATTAGTGCCTTAAACACAATTTTATTAGCTTTATGGTCAGTACATACATTTGAAGCTACTGATTTAGTTTAAATTCATTGCAACTTAATGAAATCACAAAAAATACAATAAATTACGTCAAACAACCAAGGACCTCTGTCACTGCTGACGCATGCGTAGAAGAGATTGATCGCAATCGCACCAACCTGTTTGACGGCAGCATTGCTGAAACAAATCGTTCTGTCCTAAAACTCGAACTTCGCCTAAATCTGTTCATGAAGCATAAACAACTTTAGAACATACACAGTGTCTCCTCGCTGACCTGACCCCACGTTTAAAAAAAAATCCAGCCGAAAACCGTCAGACCAGCGTGATACCGTCGTAAATATCCAGCGTGAAAACCGTCGGACAACGAAGCCGTGGCCCCGTTCGTCTGGCACTGCATTTTCCTCCCAAGTCTTTGCCAGGTTTTCACTAAGCATTTTATACACCCCCTAGCTGGCTTGCGATAAACACTCCTCGTAAGCTCGTGTTGGCACAGACGAAACGATCTGCAGCGTCGTCGCCGTCGTCGTCTTGTCGCTGGCGCGCGGTGTCTCGGGCATCGTTCTCCCTTGCTACGCTGGGCGTCTCTGCTCGTATGCTTGTGTTGACACGGGCGAAACGACGGGCAGCCTGGTGCCCGTCTTCTCGTCCTTTGCGCTCGGCGTCTCGGGCGCAGCACTGCCGCAAAACGAACATGGCAACGCCAAAGCGGAAACGATCCCCGCCCACAGACGCACGAGTATTTCGCTGCGAGAAGGGAAGGCGAGTGGTCCCCGTGCCCACTCGCCTCTCACATTGATATACTTTCCATAAATTCATGTGGTGAGGTCTACAATGCCTACATGCCTACATCTAGGCATCTAAATGCCTACATCTAGGCCGCACTCTGCGTTCAGCGGTACTGTAGCATCGCATCAGCGCAGTGATTCCCTCGAACTTCACGCATGCAGAAACACCGCCGTTGCCATTATGGTGCCTACATCCACTCGAATTCATTCTTACCATTCCCGGAATCTAAAAGAAAAAAAAACACGTCGTCGTATTTAGCCCTACAACACCCCGCACTACTGTACCTGCATGAGAAACACAGCGGACGCCTTCACATCTACACGGACGATTCTGTCTCTTCTGCAGGCTCAGCAGGGGCAGTGTTTGTTCCCGCTAAGTCAGTCACCATAAAATTCAAAACATCGCATATGACGTCATCGACGGCCGCAGAACTCGCCGCCATCCGTGCAGCACTAGAGTCTGTAGTTGAAGAACCTTCGCAAGCTTGGTCCATCTTCTCTGACTCCAAGGCAGCTTTAGATCTGAAGCATCTTATAGCGGAGTTCAATCCGGTGGTGGTGGTGGTGGTGTGCGGCGTGACCACCGTTATTGCGCATGCGCAAGCCCTCTCCACACACGTCTCCCTTCTCACTCCCCTCCCCCTCTCCACTTCCCATTTCCCCTCCCTTTCCTCCTTCCCCTCTCCCTATCACCCTCTCCACTCCCTCTCTGAAACGCGGGCTATACATGCCGAAACGCTGCTTCGCATCGCCTCATGGTCCCCTTTAGCGGGAGATGGTGTGATTTTTTCAATGTCTTATGACACCATTTCGTTATGGACTTAACAAGCAGTTAGTTGCTGCTATAAGGCTCCTTCACCACCCTGCAATCGATAAACAACACAACATAGCGTATCAGTGGATATCGGGTCATTGTGGTATATACAGTAATGACCGTGCGGACGAGGCCGCTCGATCTGCACATATCAGTGACCATTCCGCAGATATACCGTTCTCCAGAACCGATTCAGCTACAAGACTTCGTTCGCTGGTACGTGGTCGCCCAGTGGAACTCGGCGCAATTCACCAACGCTCGTCTACACAGCTTGGATCCCAATCTCCAGCTCAGTCTTCCCTCAGGAATATCGCGAGCTGAGGAGACGCTTCTGTGCCGCCTGTGGCTTGACGTGGCCTTCACGAATGCCTACTCCTGTCTGAGTGGAATGGCCAACAACTCTACATGCAATTACTGCAGCTGCGAAAAAACGTTCTCCCATCTGTGTGAGTGTCCCCGTTTCATTGCGCCAAGACAAGAGCTTTCGTATGGGCTAGATGAACTTGATAATCGTCCTTTGTCGTAACAAAGGGTTTTGTGAGCTTGGCCGAGTCCATCGTTAGCATAGAAGCATTATTTGAAAGCAATATTGCGCTTCCTCCGACAACTGGTCTTAGAGACAGAATATAAGCAGTGTCGTATTCTCCTTTCTTTTTTTTCTCTCTTTTTTATTTTCTTTGTTTTCTTTTTTTATTGCGATAGCAATTATATGTGCAGTCTCGGCTGATTTTTGCCGTCGCCGGCCGCCGTCATTCACCGTATATGTATATGTGTATATGTATATATAAAAGCCACAAAGAAAAATAATTGAGAAAAACTTTCCGACGCGTGGAATCGAAAGGGCGACCTCTCGCTTTCCAGCGAGCGGCGTTAAACGGTTACACCACCTACAGTACCGTCGTTCAGCCTGCTAACGGCGAGCTATTTATATACACCACTTCCTCCAGCATGCTTTCTTATTCGCCACATAGATGGCGCGATGTGCGCGCGTTGTGCGCTTTAAAGATCATCGCCCCGCTCCTGCGAACGCCGTTGGTCTTCGCCCTACAGGGCGTGGCCGCCATCGTGCGCTTATCTCGAGGAAAGGAGGGGGCGGCCGGGGAAGGGGGGTGGGGGTGGAGCGGGCGGTTGTACGTCTTGTGCTTTCCCCGCGATGTCCACGCTGAAGCCACAGAGCGTACGAAGGTCACTTCGCAGCGGCCGCGTTTGCGAAAGGAGCGCGCTGCTCAAACAGAATAAGTAACAACTGTGACACTTCGCGCTCGTCCTGCATGTGTGTACCTGTTCCTTCGTTTCGTGCGTCCTGGTTTATGTTTGAGCAGTGCGCTTCAAGTTTCGAGCTGTGACGCATGATAGTTCGCGCTCGTCCTGTGTGCGTTCTTTTCGTGCGTCCTTTGGGTTTGACTGACGCGCTGGCAATTTCGAGCTGCTTTCCGTTCTTCGCGTTACATTCCAATTTATTGCTATCGCATTCATTGCTTCGCCGTCGCGGCGAAACTGTGACTTTTTTTGTAACATCTCTCGTCTATGATCTTTTATCTTCCTTACCCTTTCCCCCAGCACAGGGTAGCCAGCCGGTCTAAGAACTGGCCAACCTCCCTGTCTCTCCGCTTGTTTCATCCTTCCATGTGGTGAGACTGTCAGTGGCTTTTTGGAGCGGCCCAAGCTGCTGCAGTGGGAGTTCCTGCAGTGTGTCCGCAGCCTGCCGCGGTCCTCCAAAGTTGCAGCCACCCAGGCAGTGGAGGGTGCCTGACTCCTCTCCATGCTTTACAGCAGGGCGGACTCCTCCACGTTGATCGGCTAGCCCGCGCCCCTTCTTGCACGGCTGGAAAGCCAAGCAACACCCAAGGCTTGGATTGGCTTGGATACCCGGGAAGCCCAGCAGTGGGACCGTCTTGGTTGTCAGGACGTAGATCAGCTGCTTGGGGCGCTATTTTGTAAGCGTTCAGTCACAGAACGGAGGCGGGACCGAACGGAAGAACGAGAGGCAGCAAGAAGCCAATAGCTAGCTAAGGAATTCGAGAATGTTTTCAGCACACAAAAAATAAGAAATTTTTATAGCTGAACAATAATATTGTCTGACATTGTTTTTAAAGCATTCAACTGAAGAACGCGATTACTTTAACAATTTACTTGTGTTAGCATCTTGATATAGAGCTAGCTGGTGTCACAGTTTCGAGAGACGGTGGATAGTGGCGCTGGCTACCAAGCTGTTCCAACAAATGCTTCTAGTATTTGTCCACTAGTAGTAATAGTTTACCAAGGCGAGCACGGCGAGCACTCGGACCGTTATTCAGGCGTAAGTGCCGCCAGAACACCTCTTCAGTCACCACCTCAAACGCATCTTCTACCTCAGGGCTTCGTTTCTGCGTGACTGCAGCAGCCACGCAGGTGACACGAAATGGCACGAACGAGAACGGAGACGGCAGCTTCACAAACTGTCGCAAAAGGGAGGTGGCTGAATACCAGTCAGAGCGTGAAACCGCTCCTCCTCTCCACAGCTCACGAGCATGCGTTTCGATCCAATCCAAGTCGTACGGAGACCGTTTTGTATCCATTTTTGTCGATAGAACGGGGTAAGGAGGTCGACGGCACAGGTCTCCGGCCGTTCTGTGGCTGTCACGTGAACGTTCTATGGCTTTTGCATAGTATTCTTACGTCTTGAACCATTAAAAAATGCATATTGAATTTGAATTGAACGAGCCTCGACCAATCACGCGCTGCTCACAGAACGCTCCGCCTCCGTTCTGTGACGGAACGCTTACAAAATAGCGCCCGTGGTTTCGTGCCACGACAGTGTAACGACTTGAGTGCCTGTGAGCGGCAGGATGTTGTTGTCAGGGCCCTTCACCTCGCTCTTGGGGTCTTGAAGCTTCGAGGGGACGCCCGGATACGTACTGCGTAACAGAAACGTCGACGGCGGACTCCACCTTGAACAAAAGTGGGCACACATTGACGAGCACCTCGACGCACAGTCTCAACGGAAAAAGATTAGCACAAGTGACCGGCGGCCGGAGCCGCAAAATTGCGACACGGGGCGCTGTTGCTCACAACCACGCCAATAGCGAGGTTCCCAAGCACATTCCATTTTCCAAAGCAGGGGCGGCCGGTGGTCCGACGGAAACCGGCCCAGTCTGGCTGTTGGCCCATCCGAAAGCCCATATATTAAAGAAGCGCGTGTTCATCGCTTACCGGCAGATGTAGCTATGCACGTGATTTCTTTTTTTTTCTGTTTCTTCGCTGGTGTTGCGAGCAACCGTATCTTCATCGATGTTGCCCCGAAAGAGTCGTTTGTTGGAGCGCTTTCCGCCGGCCTCCCCTGCTTTGGGAAATGAATGTGCTTGGCACTCTCGATATCGGCGTGCTCGGGAAAAACAGCGCCGCGTGTCGCAATCTTGCCGCTCCGTCCATAGAGTTTCCTACAATACTTACTAGAGGGAACTCTGGCGCTAGTGTCTATGGGAGCTACAACGCATGACGCTTCAGCCAGCATGGGAATGGTGGGTAGTACACAAATTTATCTAAACTTCGTACTTTCGGCTCCGTTTAGCTCCGCGTCGGCTGCATCCGCTTTGTCGCAAAACGAATTTCAGCAGAAGTCAGAAGTTTCACTTCGCCACTTTTACTTCTTTAGGCTGAGCGATTCAAATCTGGTCACGAAGTTCACAACGATCCATTCTTTTATCCGAAAGAAAACCAAAACATAGCAATAAACAAAGCCACAAGTACGTTTGAAGCCGTAAGCACGAAGACTAGGCAAATTTGTCTACTACCCATCATTCCCATGGTAGCTGAACGATCGCAGCGCCAGAGTCGCCTTTAGTTAATTTTAGGAAACTCTGTGGCTCCGTCCACCGGTCACTTGTGCCAAGCTTTTTCCGTTGAGACTGTACTTCGCGTTCGGGTGCTCTCCCGCAACTGTATGCAGCTCGATGGAGCTGGCAGAAGGACTCTGTGTGTGTTACCGCTTACACGCTTGTTCTTGAGGCACATGTTCTCGAAGTGGCCACTCTTGCGGCAAAAGTGGCAGAACGCTCTGCGAGCCGCACAGTCGGCCGTCCGCAGAATGAGCAAAGGTGCTGCGTTGTCTTTTCAGCTGGCGCTGGTTTTCCCCTGCGAAGGCAAGCGGCATCGACGGCGAATGACGGTGCATCTGCCGAGTCACGAGCCCTGCGCTCCTTATCCGCGTCTTCGTGCTTGCCGCAGTAGTTTAATTTGAGGTGACACGTTAGGAAAGCACCAGTGACCAAAATTATTTTGGAATGCACCCGCTACCGCACGTAGAGCACATCACCGTTTTGAACACTGAACATTTCGATGCTCCGCAGAGTGCTCACAGGTGCAACAGCTGCAATAATGGTTAGATAAATTGCACCAGAGCATAAGCGTGCACGTAGATAGGTTTGTGCATAGCGACAACATTGACATTTCCTCGCAGTTGAATACCAGCGCCGCTTCTACGCAAGACGATAGCGCAAACGCTCAGTTCTAACAACAAGCGTGCGTCACACTGAAGAGGAACGCTAGCTCAACCGACCAAACGCAGCATCGGTCACACTGTCTTCTGACGATCACGTCGACGTCGCGTGTCTGCGACGGCCTGCGCTGAAGGCGAATTCGACAGCTGCTCACGAATGGGGCAAAACTCGGAGGACGCTGGAGCATCGCCTTTAAGAGTAGAACGCGATAGCGTAACCGGGCCCGCGTGCATCTCGTTCTTAATTGCTAGCCTGCCTTCGTTCTCGGGGCAGGCCTCAACAGTGCCGTAAGGAAACGAACGACTGTGCGCGTAATATTGGCCGTTTCAATATATCATGGAATGTTTAGTGCAAGTAGAGTTGTGAAGTGCCCACTACGCCGTAATTTTTGGTTTTGCGTATCAGCGAACGGCCCACTACGCGTCCGTAAGGCAACACGTGAGCCTACGAAGCTGTTGACTTTGTTGGCGCTTTTGCTGATGATGATTAAATATGTCTGATTGATTTGTAATGGGTGGGCTTTTGAAACACCCACTCGTTGCGCAATTCACATGTTTGCACACTTGGCGTGATTCTACGCTTCTGCCACGCGATAATACATGCGTTAAGGATACGCCTTCCACTAGATGACGTTCATGTACGATTTTTTTCGACAGCAGTTTTTAGTTTTGAGCCCGTTCCGGAGTGGCTTGCACTTCTGGACGCTTGTGTGTGTTTGCCTGACTTTTGAACAGCCTCTTACTGTAGGCAACAATGTGGGTGTTCTGAATGTTAAGGTAATTCTAATGTGACGAAGTATGCAGTGTGTGGTTCACAGCAATAACGGGTCATATTTCCATGAATTAAAGAAAAAAAAAATAGCGTGGCGCTGTGGTAGAACACCTGCTTGCCACGCAGACGACCTGGGTTCGATTCTCACTCAAACCCGATGTTCTTTTCATTCGCATCTTGCTAAATTTCCCGGTAGCCTGTGTCGTCGTCTCTTTTTCTCGTTCATGTTCCGTTTCCGCTGGCTGTCATGAGAAATTATATATTTAACGTCATCATGCAGAGCTAGGCGATAGGTGCGTGCTTCCTGGGCGTGGGTGGGTTTGAAAATTATGCGGTTTTTTTTTTTCTTTTTTTGTTCTGTTTAAATCTACGAAAGGCTGTTGTTATAGTGAGTACACTAGCACATGTGGTGTGGTGTGGTGTCCGTGATTAGAGATGTATCTATCCAGAAGCGATTCAAGATACGTCATAAATGCATACGTATAAATGCATTATTTGTCCAAAGAATAATTTAGTTGACAGCTTGCGCTTCTGTCTGTACAGTTATGTCGTCGTCCTCCAAGCGGTTCGCAATAACGTAGCGATGAACTTTTTAAGTATCGGGAATCGAAAGACTAGTTGGACCCATGGCGATGTGGAATGAAGCGCTGATACTGTGCATGCTTGGGGGCACCATTGCCGCAGGACCGGTGTGGATCACGCGTCTCAGCCTTCTTTACGGCCCTACTGCGCTGCTTCTCGAGCGAACAGCGCAAAGATGAACTGGAAGAACAGCGCACGCAGCTGTTCACTCAGCAGTGCATTAAATGGTTTTTTTTGGCTCACGCATACACAACGAAGAGGAAGTGGAGAAAGGTGCGCAGGTCGCGCACTCGCGTGATTTTTACACACTCGTCGCCACTACGACGATGTTGGCGAAATACATGCGCATCTCGCAAGCTAACTTTTTTTTGGTACCACATTTTCTGTAGCTACTTTACTGTACCTTACATGCACTTGAAACTTAGACATTTAAGATTTTCGCCTGAAAATACCACTAAAATCCAAATAGAGCTCACGCACGAAAAAAAGACAAGCGCCTTTGCTTTGATAATGGGTGTTCTCTTTTTTTTTTCTAATTTTTGTGTTTGAGTAGCGCGCAGCAACCAGTAGCTACGCATAGCTTACCACCGCGACATCAGCTCACTATCCAAGGCTGAAAAGATAGGAGCATCACCATGTCTACCGCCAACCTTCTTGAGGCTTTGTGACACCGATTATATTCACAACACCAACCCAGGCCTGCATTTAAATATTTTGGAGTGTTCCCCTCCGTGTTTTTGCTCCGGAGTTTAGCTCTCTATAAGAAACGTTTGGCCATAGTAACAACAAGCTCCCTATAGAAAGCATCCACAGAAAGTCGGCGTACTTCGAAGTGAGAATTTTGAGGTACACTGTAGATTGGCCCAAGCAAGCGTGAGGTGCGGACAGAATTCATAGAGCGTACACTGCATGTTCTGCTGCACAATACCCATGTTGACAGCATCTTAAGGGGCGTGGCAAACGGCAGCAGCGCTTTCTTGGTACGTGGAGAATCCGCGAAGCGAACGAGCTTAACATTGAACATATTCTAACGTGAGGCTCGTGAATTGCAAACCATGCGCATAACTCTGCGTCCTGTAAAGTTGGTCTAAACGTGACTGTGACAATACCGTATGAATAGTTCGTACACCAGCGAATATATGCGTACAAGCCCTTGACGTCAGTAAACGTGAACAAGCGGTGAAAGCCGGGCTACTTGGTACATGTATTTAAAGAAGGAATCAAAAGCGCAGATACGCGACGAAGCGGAAGATTGTCGGTGCACTTAGTTGGGCCAGTTGGTTCTGCATGTCGATGAAGTGGATGTGCGTCCCGTCTCTTCTTCGTCCTCATCTTTCAAGCGCATCCACTTCATCGGGAAGCGGAAGAAACACAGGAGGACGAACGCTGGCAACGGCAGCAACTGGCAGCAGGAACAGACCGGCGCGAAAATAATAAATAATATCTAGGGTTTAACGTCCCAAAACCACGATATGATTATGCGAGATGCCGTAGTGGAGGGCTGCGGAAATTTCGACCACCTGGGGTTCTTTAGCGTGCACCTAAATCTAAGTACACGGGCCCCAAACACTTTCGCCTCCATAGAAAATGCAGCCGCCGCGTCCGAGGTTCGATCCCGCCGCCGTCGGGTCGGCAATCGAGTGCCTTAACCACTAGACCACCGTGGTGGGGCGTGAAAAGGATCAACTGGGGGCGCAGAACAGTGCCCATTGGATAATCTGGGGCCGCGCGGCCCTGCCTTACCGTGTCATGCCACCACTAAAGAATGTTATATAGACTGTAGGTCAGCGTGAAAGCAAAACACCGTTGCGTTCCTTGCAGACGTTTATTGTGTTTTTCCTGTTTTTTTTCTCGCACTGATTTATGCAATTCGGAAAATCAATAGGGCGATTAGATTATGCGAACAGTCATGTTCAACACGCACAAGCGTGTGGTCGATGACCGAGCGGGCACGCTCTCCCATGTTTGATCCCCTACTGAGCGGTCCTTGGTGCTTGCTCACTGGTACCGCAAGCGTCTGAGCGCTAATGCCGCACATACATTGCTTCAATGCCCCGTATGAAACAAAACCAGTTTAGCGAGAACGAATGTAGGGTAGTTCTTAAAGGGCCCCTCACCACGTCGCGTTCAAAGACGAGGGAGTGGTTTCCTCCTCGCCTTCGCTACCCATCCTACAGAGGCGACATCTCCTCGTCGCCACATATTTCATAAAAGCACATGTACCATGTCAGCAGTAAGCGCTCACCTTATCAAGATTTCGCGCTTCTCGGCTACACGCTGTTATCTCCGTTTGCGCAGTCGCAAAAACAGAAAATAAAGTGAAATCAGTTGATTGCGCACGATAGCCATGCGAGGCAAAGAAGAACGGATGGGCGGCTGCATGGCAAAGTAGGGCAGGAGACAATTCACATCTTATATTTCTCGTATACGGACCGATCGAGAATATGTGCTATACAGACGACATGGGAATCATTGTTCTGCATCACGAAGCGCGCCAGAAAGACCAGAAACGCCAAGAGAGAATATTGCAATCGTTTTTAAATTGCGAAGCAGCTCTTTGACTCACGTGCGTAACGCCGTACGTTACGTGCGTCCGTACGAATGCGCCGCAACGCGTTCCCCTCGCCGTAGGTGTTGGAGCGTTGCCAAGTAGGTCACGCCACAGCTTTGCGTTGACGTCACGCTCCCCTCGCACCGTTCCCTCGTAGGTGCGCGCTGACGTCACTCTCTCCCTCACCCGCAGCATGCTCGCCGTAGCGCCCGCAGCTGCCGGCTGCTCCGCCCGCTCGCAACACCTCTGAACGTGTCACTTCTCTCTCGCTTCACCCATGGTAGTCAAGGCGAAACGCACGCCTGCTCCGGTCCAGCGCCCGTGTCTCGACTCTGAAGAAACAACGACTACGAAGTCTTGCCAAACGCTTTAATGAAACATACACGAAACCCAACCCGCCTCCCGTGTCTTTGCGTTTCAAACAAACGTTTACTCGAGTAAACGCTACACCGAGTTTCGCTTCAAACCGTTCTTCCAGCACCCGCGTCGACGCCCGTTTCAACCGGGTCAACGCCGTGCGCACCGCTGCTGCTTCGCAGCCCATCGGGCAGCCCTCACTTCGCAGCCCTCACTGTACTCCACACCTTACTGCAATGCAGGGAACTAGACGCTCTCAGAAAAAAGCATTTTTCATCTGTATACCTGCAGTACCCTCTTCATCCTGCTATGTTCATTGGCAGAGAACCCCTCTTTAAATATCAGTCCCTCTTTGAATTTTTAAAAAGTGTACATAATTTCAACGTTATTTTTCCAGGCGTTCCGTAGCGCGGCCTCATGATTGAGGCTGCTGCTACGGTTTCCATCAAAGGAAGCACCTGCCTCCCGGCCTTTGGGATCAAAGGCCTTGAGGAGGCACTCGTGCTCTTATCCCGTTTTTCACTTGTAAATACCATGATCACTCGTCATTTATCCCACAACCATAGATCACACCACTTGTCACTGCCATAATTTTAGACTGTATACACATTTTTACGCTTCTTTATAGCGCATGATTTTAGGCCTCTATACAGCCACAATACACCCTATCATCGTATCACTGGTCATCGCTAACACCACATAAAAAACATGGCGCTCTTTGGCCACCCCATGGCCCTTGCGCCAAAAAAACCCCACTAATCAATCAGCCCATCGGGGTTCCCTACGGGGAGATGCTCCAAGTTTTTTTTTTTGTATTTTCAGAGGCTGGCGAGGGTCACTTTTACGTCAACGGTTGCTTCCAGATCTCTGTGTACAACTCTGTGTCATCTCTGTGTAGAACTTCGAAGCTAAAATACAATGAAGCTTCGCCAAGCGCACGAAACAAACTATCTGTGTGTTAAGGTCAACGGCTCCCCGCTTTTTCGAAAGCGCGTTCCGGGCCACAACAACAACATTCGAGGAATTCTAGTTTGTGAAAAAGTGAGTGTAGAAGAAGAGAGTGGCTCGGAAAATCTGAGGTATTCACCAACGACAACTGGATGTTTCACAAGTCAGCAACACATTTCCGTACGCCGCAACGAGGTGTTCTCTGCGGAATATCGGGAACAATAAAGGGCACAGCAAAGAGGCATGTGGACCTTCGGCGAAGAGAAGCTAGCCAGAGGCTCAGTTCACCTGTTAGAGGCACCCTTCACAGACTCGGAATATGGTGTTTTTTATTTGTATAATCGAAAAGAATGATGATTTAAAATAAAGACCCCTTACCTTGACCATGTCGTAGATAGTTGTGCCGCCAACCTCGTTATTTCCATTGAGTGTCTTCGTAGCGCGTACTTCCATCGTTGTAATTCCTGCGGCTTCTATAATTGTCAGCACGTGGTTGAATATTCGCACCAATGAGAAAATGACCTTTTTGGATTTCTGATTCATTTTGCCTACTGAAGCGAGCGATATAAATCTGCAATGAGAGAAAGTCACTCTTGTTCCAAACAATGTAAATGTGCACACTTCCTTGTATGTAAAATATTGTATGGTTGCTATTTACGCGGAAACTACTTTAGATTGTGCACAAACCACCCAGATCTTAAGAATGAAGATGTTAAACTGAATCGAGCTCATTGAAGGCAAAGCGTTTTCACAGCCTTCCTTGATAAAAGAACGCGAAAGCAGGCTCCTCTAAATGTCTCATAGATTGCGAAGGAATTGCGAAAAGAGAGATTGCTGCTTGTTCATCAGGAAAAAAAACAGACATGCCATGTGAACGTCCAAGTTCAAAGGACGCACTTTTGCACTGCATCTGTCACCATCCAGTTATTGTTCCTCATTAAATAGCCACTGTAGAAGCAACGACTTCATTGGTATGTTGACTTAAATGTTTTACGCACAGATCAAAGCACAGAGATTTATGACCAGAGCAAGCAAATATTTTTCTCACGAATCAGGCACCTAAAGGTCAACGCAGAAGCTTGTTAGGAACGTGACTTTTGGGCAAGTTGGTATTCTATTCCACAAGGCGATAAAAGCGCGAAACACAAGAACGACTTCCAGGGCTCTGAGGTTTCGCTTTGAAAAGTGGAACGCAGTACCGTGATAGGGCCTTGTTCATATTGTCTTTCCGTTTGCTTGCCACGCTTCGCTTCTTGGTGGACACTTCAACCGCGCCGCAAACAAAGGAACATCAGTGCGCGTAACACGGGCCGTTTTCAACTGTGCTCGAGTTGGTTAGATGGTTTTTCCTCAGTAACCTACAGTACAGTCCCAAAGTGCCCACTAAGCTAGATTTCATCATTTAGTCACATGGCGATGCACCCACTGGAAGGAAATACGCACATCTGAGAAGCCAAATATTTTGTTGATTCTCTGGTTGATGACGATAATCAATTAGGCCTTAGCGATTTGTAATGTGTAGGTCCTTAAAAATCGCCCATTTGTTTCGCAATTCATATGTTGTTACACCTGGGGCAACTGTATACGCTTCTGGCACGCAATGTTCCATTTTTGAACGCGACTCCTCGGGATAAGTTACGCCCCAACTGTTTTTTTTTTTTTTTCAGCCGAAGTACTTTCAAGCACTGGAATTGTTCAATGGTATTACACTTGACTGGTAGGCAGAAGGCCTGGGTTCGATTCCGACCCGTAACCCGATTGCTACTATTTGCATCAATCGCGATTTTTGGCTCACGGACTGCGCCTTTTGTTTCCCCAGAACCAACGACGTTACCCCAACACCGAAATTGCTGCGAAAGCAGCTTGTTAATGGTACCACGTTAATAAACGACACACGAAGCGAGGGGACCCAGACAAACGCTTGCCTGCGTCAGCTTCTTTCGTCATTCGTTTGTTGTAAACGGAAAGCATATCTTAGGGAAGCAAAGGCAAAATGACCGTTTATTTCTGTCACCCGCCACGGTGGTGTAGTGGTTATTGTGCTCGACGGCCGGCCTGAAGGTCGCGGGAGCGAAACGTGGCCGCGGCGGCCGCACTTCGATAGAGGCTCTATGCTAGAGGTTTGTGTACTTAGATTTAGGTGCACGTTAAGAACAGCAGATGGAGAATTTTCCGGAGCTCTCCACTACAGCGTGCTTCATAATCATTTCGTGTTTTAGATGCGAAGCAGCTTTTGCTCGAGGGTGTTTCCAGCGGTGGCGTCCACGCTCCACTGCGCATGCGCCTACTCTTTCTCCTCGACTCTCCTACGCTTCCCCCTCTCGCGCGCCTCATTCTCTCCTGCGGAACGCAGCGATGAGCGCCACCGCATACGCGTCCCCTCCCACTCTCTCTGCTCTCCTACGCTCCCCCCCCTATCGCACGCCTCTCGACCGCGTTCACCGCTCACCCCTTGAGAATTAACGGCCAGGCTGGAGGGAAGACACGACGCGCATAGCGTTCCTCTTCGCGTTCCACGACTCTTTGAATGAATAGATGCAGCTTACGGCGCGGGACTTCTCAGCAGCTTAAGAACCTGGCGAGCGAGCTCTTAAAAAAATTAAACCATCTCCCGCTCAAGCGAACCATCTCCCCGCTGCTTCGCATCCACACATGGTTCCCTTTAGCGGGAGATGGTGTAATATTTTAGGTGTAATCTATCTATCTATCTATCTATCTATCTATCTATCTATCTATCTATCTATCTATCTATCTATCTATCTATCTATCTATCTATCTATCTATCTGTCTATCTATCTATCTGTCTGTCTGTCTGTCTGTCTGTCTGTCTGTCTGTCTATCTATCTATCTATCTATCTATCTATCTATCTATCTGCCGCCTGCGTCTGGGCACTCTAGTTGTCGAGTCCCTTACTTGGTATCTATCGAAATAGCAGGGTAATAGCGTACGACAAAAACAATTTACAGGTCATGACAACAACAACTTGAGGAGTCGGCCGCGTACGTTTAAGAGCTCTCTCCCAGTATGATGCACAGGCGATCCATAGTCTGTATTGGCCAGGAACAGTAATACTAAACTTAGGAAATGTTAACGCTTGACCCGCGACAGCGAAATTTGCGCTGTCACTGCTCAAACATTTCTGTCTGAGCAGGTTAATCGGAGACTAAAAACTTTTTCAGCTCTCCTGGCTAGGCAAAACTAAAATACACGACACATCTGCACATTCATCAACTCAAGTCAGCTTGGATATGGAGCAGTGGCGATGCTAATCGTTTTCAAAGAAACTCAATTTTCTGAAAAAAGAGAGCGTTTGATCGGGCTATAAGACGTTCACTGGTTCCCGCCCGTATTTGCGTTGCCGATTACGTACATTTCAGGCCAGACAGAACAAAATAACACCATGACAGATCGCTGTAATGTTATAGAGCCCCAGCTCAGCGATATCCTCCTCTGCAATGCTCGAATGCAAAACGCGAAAGTGTAGAATAGGCTGCCCGTACCGCAGGGAGCGTACAGTTCGTGGTCATGACATAGGGAGGACAGTCGTCACAACTGAATCGGAGGACAAATTTTATAACATATTTGCGCTGTTGTGTTCAAGTAAAATTTTGCCTGGCTTGTTAGTTTCCCAGTCTGCAGCCGACAATGACCACTGTCAAAAGGGGGGGGAGGGGGGGGCTCCGCCCCTCTAACATTTCTCAGGGGGGGAGGCTAGCTTTCCCTTGCCGCCCCCCCCCGGTAGATACGCCTATGGGAAAGAGCATCTCTCTGTGGAGCGGCCGTATTTTCTTGCCCCAGCGCTTTGTAGTTACACAAGATCGGATACAACAAGTTAGCTGCCAGCCTCAATTCCTATAACACTACAATCTGTTGCTATCGCATTCATTGCTCCACCCTTGCGGCGAAACTGTTACTTTTTTTTTATGAGATCACAAGAACAGTTGTAGTTGTCCGCCGCCGCTGCTGCCGGCTGCACGCAATCGCTATTGCGCCAAATAGGAAAAAATAATGAATAAAAAATATTTGAACCCGGGCCCTCAGCGCGGCAATGCAGTATTGCTACCATAGAAGCTGCTCTAGTGCTGGTAACTCCTTTGCAAAAAGGACCCTATACAGGCGTCATGTCGAGCACGGAATAGCGTTAACGTATGTAATATAGCGTAACAGAAGGGTAAAATAACCAGGCGTCACGCAATGCGAAGTTGCGCAATGAGTGTGCGACTTGAAGCTTCCCACTCGTTACAAAGTGCTCAACTATATTCTTCATCGACATGAGCCACTTGCACAATCAACAAAGTGCACATAATGCCTCACAGATGTGCAGCGGGGACCCCGCTGATCTGCAGAAAGATGAAGGATGGCATAGTGGGCGCTTCTCTACTTCTCAAAAATTATGATTTCTGGCGTAGTGAATACCTTCCGTGTGTACTTCATTAGCTGCCCCAAGAGACCTTAGAACGGGATTTAGAAACCTCCTTCTTCCAGCATTCGCTGTAATTATCGCTGTGATTTCCAGCATTCGCTTTGGTTCGCTGCAATTTTTGCTGCGAGTTCTGGCGTTTTTAAATCGAAAGCTGCTTTCAGCGTATCTATCTATCTATCTATCTATCTATCTATCTATCTATCTATCTATCTATCTATCTATCTATCTATCTATCTATCTATCTATCTATCTATCTATCTATCTATCTATCTATCTATCTATCTATCTATCTATCTATCTATCTATCTATCTATCTATCTATCTATCTATCTATCTATTAGATGCGTAGCAGCTCTTTGACTAGTCTGTGTAACGCTGTCCGTCCGCACAAACGCGAGGCAACGCGCTTCCCTCGGCGCAGATGTTGGAGCGGTGCAAGTAGGTCACGCCGCAGCTGGGCGTTGACTTCACGCACCCCTCGCACGCTTCCCTCGCAGGTGCGCGCGTACGTCACTCTCACTCTCACCCGCCGGAGCGCCGCAGCTGCCGGCTGCCTCCCGTGTCTGCGTTTCAAACAAAGGTTTACACCAGTAAACGCTACACCGTGTTTCGCTTCAAACGAATCTGCCAGCGCTCACCGCAGCACCCGCATTAGCGCCGTTCAACCCGTGACGCCACCCGTTCGCAACGCTGCTGCTTCGCATCCCATCAGCGTTCCTGTCGGGGAGATGGTCCAGTTTTTTTTATCTATCTATCTATCTATCTATCTATCTATCTATCTATCTATCTATCTATCTATCTATCTATCTATCTATCTATCTATCTATCTATCTATCTATCTATCTATCCGCCTAAGACTTCGTGCTCTTGTGGGGGTTTCGTTTATAGAAAATATGCCAAACATGGTACGACGTAACATGACTGTATGACCAACATAAGGGAGAGGTCGTAACATGAAAATAATGACACGCAAGTCATGAACGGCATGATTTACATGCCATGGTCTTCGTGCCTCTGCGGCCGTTTCGTTAACTTGATATATATACCAAAATTGGCGCTTCGTGACAGTAGTGCATGATGAACACAAGTGACAGGTGCTAATGGGCAAATAATAACACGCAGGTCATGTACGGCATGGTATACATGACATTATCTCGAGGAGCTCGCGGTCCTTTCATTAAATCGATATATAATAAAACTGGTATGGCGAGACATTTCTGTATAATGAACATAAATTGCAGGTGCTAAAATGAAAATTATGACATGCATGTCATATGCGCCATGATTTACAACGACGCTCATGATGCGCTCTCGGCCGTTTAGCTAGCTTGACATACACCAATATTGGTATTGCACGACGTGACTATATCACGAACATAAATGATAAGTATCCACATGAAAATCATACCATGCATGTCATGTACGCCATGACTTTCATGTCATTCTAATGCTGCATTCACAGCCGTTTCGTCAGCTTCATATACACCAAAGCTGGTATTGCGCGACGTCATTGTATGACGAACATTTTGACAGATTTAGTCACCAGGATCTGGATGTGTACGCTCCTCCTTATCGTGACGTGCATATTGATGCAGATATTACCTAGAAAGGGTGGGACCGTTGAAACCTTCAGTTTCTAATTTTGATTAGAATTGTAGATTTCTGAGAGGCACCAAATATAGTCGCCTCACCACGACTGCACCCAAGCAATATATGCCATTATATACTTTATGCTGGGTGGCTCTTTTTAGAACACAGTGACTGGAAGGTGGCTGGCAAATCGTAACGCGGAGTTCGCGAAACATGCATTCGTAAAAACGCCTCCTTTCTTATGCTTTCGCAAATACCTGTCCGTTGGCCTTATTGCCCCTCCAACATCGCCGCTGAGATGTTTAAAAACTTGGCGGACGGTTCAGTTTCGCCTTCACGAGTCGGACGCTTCAGCGTATACGGGACCAGTCCGCATCGCCTTCTCAATACCTAGCTTGCCTTCGGTTTTAGGTGGATGCTTCAACCGCGTCGCAAGGAAACGAGTCTGTGCCATTTCCTTGCGGTTTTTTTTTTTCGTTTCAAACTACCCTAGAATTCCTACTGCAAGTACAGTTTCCAAGTGCCCACTACGCCATAATTCTTCCTTTTGCGAATCAGCGAAGCGCCCAGGGTTGCCGTTGAGAGGATTTGAAGAGTAGCCAGAACTCAAGATAAAAGTAGCCGATATTGTGGCCAAATTGAACAGAAGCGGTATTATGAGAAGAACTTTGCGTATTGAACAATTATATTATTTTGAATAATGAAGGCCATAGAAATAAGAACGCGCAGTTTTTTCCCTCTTGCTTAGTCTTCAAGCTACAAGTAAGTTGCAAATAAAAGAATAATTTATTATAAACTCAGTGCGCCATGCATATAGTCGTGTAGAATAGATAAAGTTCTTGCCAGGTACAGAGTCATTTTGGAACATTCCAGCCAACAAGTCAGGGCGGATATTAAAACGTCGAAGCAATTTGTTCGTTGAAGCCGCATATCAAATTCGTTTAGCGGCTACATCACAGTGTCAGTCCAACTTCACATAGTCAAACCTGGCTCAGGTTAACCAGCGCCTTCTCTATTTTTCTGTGCCTGGGCAAAGGAGTGCAGCGCAATGGGAACCGACCGTCGGCGTTAGTGCGGCTTTTAGCCGCCGGGCGCCGCCGCCGTAGTAGACCCGCCCACGCGTCGTCGCTCGCGGAAACGAATGCCGTGGCTGCATTCGAAGCTGCTATATGGTTCAGTTTTCGGCTGTATTTGCGTTGTTTAAAGTATATTGAAAACTTATAAACTGGAATCATGAAGCACTTGTCGTCCTGGGCAACCAGCCCATTTCGAAGGCATGTGTCCTTCGCGGCTACTTGATCGAGACGCTCGCGCGTCGTCTGCTAGCCCGATACCAGAGAGCGCATGCGAGTAATGCGCGGAAATTTGTTTTGTCACCGTTACGTTCGTTTGACTGAGAGTCGGTTTTTGACTGTCTGAAAGTGGAAATTTGAAAGCAGCATTTGCCAGGAGCTAATACTCAACTTGTGCGCTTCAAGTTCCCCGATACGAGCTACCGTCTACTGGTGTAGCACATTATACACAAGCCTGGAGTTCATGCGCTAAATATCATGAAATGTCACTACACTGCTTCCACAGGTATACGTGATCGCCGGTTTCCTTCGTAAAGCTTTTGAGAATTACATTGGTTGCTACAGGAAGAAAGCAAAAGCTGGTGCCAGAAAAAGAGGAACTATGCCAAGTGACTCCACCATTTCAGAGCGTAAACCACTTAAATCGAGGTGGTACGAAAAACAACAAAAAAAACAGCTACATATGCCGCGCGCTTCCTGCAACAATGATCGATGTGTGTGAACAGAAGCTGTCGTTCAAGTATAAAGTAGTAGTGCCGATTCTCAACTTGAGCCAATGTGAAAGGCGTGAAAAATGGCGCCCCCTGTTCTCAGTTGCTTAAGAGTTGCTTAAGCTCGCCTTTGTATTTGTCGACGGATTGCTGTAGCCTCAGTATCTGGCTCCTCAGGTATCTTTCTTTTCTCTTCCATTTCGGTAGTGAGCAAAGTAAAGAGGCCGAATGGCTGTCGACCTGGACGCTTTTGTCGCATGGGGCAGCCTACTCAGCCTCGTGCAATCATTTATTGCGACACTGAACATAATGATTGTCCGTTGTTTCGCCGGCAGCGCATGTGGTGTCCATGGGCTCCGATTCTTCAGCTTCGGGACCTAATGTCAGCGCTGCATGCACATGGCGGTGATCGCTAGGCCGCGTTGCTACTGGTACTTTTTATTGCCACCTTTTTATTGCCACCACGGTTAGAGCGTGATAAGAACAGCGCGCCGCTACGTTTGCGTTTCTTTCCATCCCCCTGTACCTGCGAAAGCTTGGAAGAAGCACAAATGCACGTAAACTCGTACGCGAACCCGAATTCGTGAGCTTCGTGATACGCGCGGCCGTTCAGCGCTAGCTTCCCGTAGTCTTATGGAGCCTACATGAACGGCCGTTTTTAGGGTGGAGGCATCCTAATAAGTGCCTTCAAGAAACTTCGCCAAAATCAGCGGGCAATGGGGCACGCTGTTGCCAGCTTCCACCGAATTCCGCATAGTTTTCCGTGCGCCGCCATATTGGGGCCAGCCGCCGCTCCCTCCAGCTAAGCGAGCACTCTTGCTCTCCACAAGGGTTGCCATGAATGGATTTATTCGTGATCTGCACGGTTAGCAGTGACTTGCTGTGTATTCAAAGGCCCCTTTTCAGGCGAAAGCCTTAGATGAATCCAACGCGGAATGGAACCGTCGTTGGCGTCCAGCTTCGGCGTGAACACGAGCGATACATCAATTAGCAATACCATGGTATGACACCAAAGTATGATGTCATCATGAGAATCACTATGACGTAACACGTATGATGATATCGCCACACACTGTCGACGGCGGTGTCAACACAAATGATTCAAGAAAACGGAATAAAGGCAGGCAGAGGTCACGTGCTGGATAGGTGAATGCGTGCGATCCGACGGCGCATCGAAAGTCGCATGACCTGAATGTCAATAGATGTCGTCAAGGAGGCGACCGTGTGACGTCATCATGAAGTCAGAGAGCTCCGAAAATCGTGACGTGATCATAACGTTTCATGATGAGTTCATCACATGACCTCACATGATGACGTATCACACGTTATCGCCGCTTGCTGAAACGTGCCCATCTCGGAGGCAATGCTTAACTACGAGAGTGGAAAAGAAAATTTGGAATGCCTATGATTGCGGAGGCAATGCAAAAGCACGTTAGGTGCAGAGAGCTTCCGGGGTAAGGATCAATATATACGAGCGAAATGAGAATGCTTTCTGCTTCCTGTCATCTTAGGCAAAGGCATAAGGGGCCCTATGGTTAGATAATACTGAGGTTACGCTGACGCGAACTCACGCAAGGGAGGCAACAGCTCAGATTAGCGAGCGACTCCGTACGGACGCGCGGACGCGTCCCGTTTGTAGGCTTCCTAACCGCAATGCATGGACGCAGCAACGACAACTTCGTTATCTACGCGTTCGCGAACAACGCGAAACGCATATAACGTGTGCTGCAGCAAAAAAAAAGATTACAGCATATCCACGGGTGAATGATCAAGAGCTTGGGCGAAGCTCCTGAAGCAATCATGGTCTCGGGATTCGCTTCTCGTTGAGCCCGTTTCGCAGCAGCGTCCTTGGCGCGCACCGTCACGGGATCCGCCTGGCTGCCGCCAAGCGAGCGCCCGCCGCTGCGCATCGTCCATGCTCTGCCAACGATCCGACACGTACGGCGACAATCCAGGAGAATGAGAGAGGCGCTCGCTCCCCGCGCAGCCCGCGCAGCAGCCAATCGGAGAGCAGCGGCACTTCCAGCGCGTGTCGATTCACACAAGAGCCATATTGCCCACAATTCTATTGGACCAACGCGATCTAGGAAATGAGTCGAGAAATGGTGATGACGACACAGATTGTGTACAGCGCCATCTAGAATATCGTCCCTGAACTGCAGTTTGTATGTACTTCTATGAGACAGCGCCTTCTATATCATCATACGGGAGATCCGTTTACGCCGGACAACGGAGACGTGACAAGGTTAGACTAAGAGGAGCTACGCCCCTAAAACTGAACGAAATACGCAGCACTCACAGAGCTAGTACGAGACGCACTCTCCCAGCCGTCTCGCTTCACTTGAGCCAGCCAGAGTTGTCGTCGGCCAGGGCTCGCTGGGAAGCAGAACATTCGCGCGCTCTTTCTGTTGTGGTTAGTGCAGAATAGTACGCAGCATCGAGGGCTTCACCGGCAGCGTTTAACATGCTACTGCAACGTTCGACGCCATATTAGACAGTTTTAGAATAGCGTACGCTAAGTTAGCGTTAGCGTTTGCGGCCCGCTATTTCCGTCACTTAACGGAAGCCCGCAAGCGGTTAGCGTACGACGCATGCGCAGTTGCGTGAATGGCGACCGCAAAGCTTTGCGTAAGCTATTCTAAAACTGCCTATTGTCGAGAACTAAACGCAACCGGGCGTAGACGCAGCGCGGGCACCAAGATGGGGTGACAGCGCGGCGTTGCCGTCTGGCAACATTCTGTTTTGGCGGCGGCGGTGCGTTGGCGGCATGTAGTGGGTCAAAGGCTGACATCACCCTAAAACGGCCGGTCATATCATAGAGTTTCCTAAAATTAACTAGAGGGGACTCTGGCGCTGCAATCGTTCAGCTACCATGGGAATGATGGGTAGTACACAAATTTGCCTAGTCTTCGTGCTTGCGGCTTCAAACGTACTTGTGGCTTTGTTTATTGCTATGTTTTGGCTTTCTTTCGGATAAAAGAATGGATCGTTGTGAACTTCGTGACCAGATTTGAATTGCTGAGCCTAAAGAAGTTAAAGTGGCGAAGTGAAGCTGCTGACTTTTGCTGAACTTCGTTTTTCGACAAAGCGGACGCAGCCGACGCGGAGCAAAACGGAGCCGAAAGTACGAAGTTTAGACAAATTTGTGTACTACCCATCATTCCCATGCTGGCTGAAGCGTCATGCGTTGCAGCTCCCATAGACACTAGCGCCAGAGTTCCCTCTAGTAAGTATTGTAGGAAACTCTATGGGTCATATAGGCTCCCTACGTAGTCTACTTGCACAGCGCCACCACATGGCAGCGGCGAGCGGACGCGGAGCGCGCGCTCGACGGCCCGAGGAGAGCGTTCGACCAGGCACTGAAAAATAGTGGAGGCGCTGGGTTAACAATACAGCTTTATTTTGTCGGGGATCTCAGCTTTTGTCATGTTCACACGAGAACACGCACTGCGCATCAGAATTAGAAACTTGCGCGTAACATAAGTGCAGATGAAGGGCAGCGTGAAGAGCGTGCTAGTTACTCGTTTGCCGGCATGCAGATTACTTCACCATTTCGTATACGCAGGCGCGCCGTCCGTTGCGTTGGTGTGCTTCCATGTGCACCAGATCGCTGATGGGGGAGCCCGCGTTCGCGCATTGGCTGATAGGACAGAACATCTGTGGATATAGTGTGTTCGATCTGCAAATAATACGAACAATGACTACTCAGTGCGCCAAAACACAAGTTGAAAGTAGCCAGGAAGTAGCCATGGCGTCAACGTGAAATTTTTGTCGCCATATTGGGTTACAAAATAGCCAATTTGGCGCAAACTAGCCACCAACGGCAACCCTCCAAGGGCCCACTAAGCGTCCGCAAGGCAACACGAGCAACTACGCGGCTGCTCAGTTTGTTGATGCTTTGCTGCTGATTGTGATTAAAAATGCCTGAGTGCTTCGTGTTGGGTGGGCCTTTAAAGCACCCAAGCATTGTGCAATTCACATGTTTCCACGTCTGGCGCGATGCTGCGCTTCTGCCACGCAATATTACATGCGTTATGGAGACCCCTCCCACGATATGGCATTCATGTAGTGTTTTTTGCCTCAAGGAGCTTCATGAAACGATGTGGCTCTGTGCTAGAACACCTACCTGCCACGCAGAAGGTCTGTCTTCTAATCTCACTCGGAACCGAAGGGTTTTATTACTAATTTTCTTTGCATCTTTCTCGATTTTTCGGTCACGAACAACGCTGATTTTTCGCTCGCAACCAAGGACGCTGACACAGCAATTTCCGCGAAACGAGCTCTTTAACGCTCTCGCGTTAAAAGCTTGGTCAAGCCCATTGTAAATGGTAGGCAACAAGTGCTATTCTTGAGAAGAATACTAGGAACAGTTAATAGTAAAATAAAATGAATTAAAGCAAGCTGCTACCGACGTTCATGACAAAGCACAGCTTCTTCACCGTGACATAAACAAAGCGTATGCCCGAAGAAGTTATGTGTGCTTCACTTCCTCCTGAATATTTATAATTTTCTTTGTCTCTAGAGCGCTGGTTGTATAAATAGATTTGTTTAACGCTGCCGTACTGCGCTTATTGCTTCTTCGTTCCACACTCTAACGTACATAGCTGGCTAAAAAGATAATATAACCCATATTCTGCACATTTCATGACAGACTTGCGTGAACCAAGGTCTTCATTACCCAGGGAACTCATAATCTTGCATTTTCTGCATCTACCGATGATCAATAGCATCTCCTGAAGAACAAAAGACAAGCCATGTTGGGACGTGGAAGTGATACGACGTCCTAATAATTCGTTGGCTGTTATCTCCAGAACGTGAGGACCAGGACAAAGAATGCACTCCCTCGGCCACTACACAGGTGTTTCAGGAAAAATATGCGAGCGGCGGAACAAGAACAATGGCAGACGCTAGTGCGTTCTTGGCGTGACGCCAGCGTATATGAAAGATTGCCGCGACCGAACAATCGCTGTCGCAGTTGCCGCTAGAGGAGAGGGGCAAGAGAACACTTGGACTCCACCTGACTTTCGTGCGCGCATATGCCGTAGTCTGCTACTTCCTCTTACCAACATACCAAATCAAGTACTATTTTCCTTGTTGAAGACGTTAGTTGCCTTCTGTGGCGAACGTAAAGCGCAAGCGCGCAGCCTCAATATTGGTATTTTTTATATGCGTCCGTTTCAACATAGTGCGTAGGATCAAAGACGTCGCATATGCAGGAGCACGCAAGCGGACTAACTCGCAACATTGGCGCCATGCACGACGGAGTCACTTTGGTCGCCACGCAAACGTGTGTCGGTTCGTAGCGCCGCGGTAGGGCTACGGTAAATCAGACACCATGCTCGTGCACAATCCCTCTTGCCTCGGTAATAAAGAAAAAGCTACGGTGGTGAACCTTCAGCATGTGTAGTCCTACGCAAAGTAGTCCGGTTTGGCCCGCGTTTAGTACCGCTGTTGACAACTACTGCTCCGCAGGATAAAGTTTGCATACCGTTTGCTTTGTCTGCTTAGCATTTGGGCTGAAGCTCCTCGCAAGTTTTTGGAGGCGAGTTCACGGAAGCATAGAGTTTCCTAAAATTAACTAGAGGGGACTCTGGCGCTGCGATCGTTCAGCTACCATGGGAATGGTGGGTAGTACACAAATTTGCCTAGTCTTCCTGCTTGCGGCTTGAAACGTACTGGTGGCTTTGTTTATTGCTATGTTTTGGTTTTCTTTGGTATAAAAGAATGGATCGTTGTAAACTTCCGTAACCAGATTTGAATTGCTGAGCCTAAAGAAGTTAAAGTGGCGAAGTGAAACTGCTGACTTTTGCTGAACTTCGTTTTGCGTCAAAGCGGACGCAGCCGACGCGGAGCAAAACGGAGCCGAAAGTACGAAGTTTAGACAAATTTGTGTACTACCCATCATTCCCATGCTGGCTGAAGCGTCATGCGTTGCAGCTCCCATAGACACTAGCGCCAGAGTTCCCTCTAGTAAGTATTGTAGGAAACTCTATGGGTCATATAGGCTCCCTACGTAGTCTACTTGCACAGCGCCACCACATGGCAGCGGCGAGCGGCGCGGAGCGCGCGCTCGACGGCCCGAGGAGAGCGTTCGACCAGGCACTGAAAAATAGTGGAGGCGCTGGGTTAACAATACAGCTTTATTTTGTCGGGGATCTCAGCTTTTGTCATGTTCACACGAGAACACGCACTGCGCATCAGAATTAGAAACTTGCGCGTAACATAAGTGCAGATGAAGGGCAGCGTGAAGAGCGTGCTAGTTACTCGTTTGCCGGCATGCAGATTACTTCACCATTTCGTATACGCAGGCGCGCCGTCCGTTGCGTTGGTGTGCTTCCATGTGCACCAGATCGCTGATGGGGGAGCCCGCGTTCGCGCATTGGCTGATAGGACAGAACATCTGTGGATATAGTGTGTTCGATCTGCAAATAATACGAACAATGACTACTCAGTGCGCCAAAACACAAGTTGAAAGTAGCCAGGAAGTAGCCATGGCGTCAACGTGAAATTTTTGTCGCCATATTGGGTTACAAAATAGCCAATTTGGCGCAAAGTAGCCACCAACGGCAACCCTCCAAGGGCCCACTAAGCGTCCGCAAGGCAACACGAGCAACTACGCGGCTGCTCAGTTTGTTGATGCTTTGCTGCTGATTGTGATTAAAAATGCCTGAGTGCTTCGTGTTGGGTGGGCCTTTAAAGCACCCAAGCATTGTGCAATTCACATGTTTCCACGTCTGGCGCGATGCTGCGCTTCTGCCACGCAATATTACATGCGTTATGGGAGACCCCTCCCACGATATGGCATTCATGTAGTGTTTTTTTGCCTCAAGGAGCTTCATGAAACGATGTGGCTCTGTGCTAGAACACCTACCTGCCACGCAGAAGGTCTGTCTTCTAATCTCACTCGGAACCGAAGGGTTTTATTACTAATTTTCTTTGCATCTTTCTCGATTTTTCGGTCACGAACAACGCTGATTTTTCGCTCGCACCAAGGACGCTGACACAGCAATTTCCGCGAAACGAGCTCTTTAACGCTCTCGCGTTAAAAGCTTGGTCAAGCCCATTGTAAATGGTAGGCAACAAGTGCTATTCTTGAGAAGAATACTAGGAACAGTTAATAGTAAAATAAAATGAATTAAAGCAAGCTGCTACCGACGTTCATGACAAAGCACAGCTTCTTCACCGTGACATAAACAAAGCGTATGCCCGAAGAAGTTATGTGTGCTTCACTTCCTCCTGAATATTTATAATTTTCTTTGTCTCTAGAGCGCTGGTTGTATAAATAGATTTGTTTAACGCTGCCGTACTGCGCTTATTGCTTCTTCGTTCCACACTCTAACGTACATAGCTGGCTAAAAAGATAATATAACCCATATTCTGCACATTTCATGACAGACTTGCGTGAACCAAGGTCTTCATTACCCAGGGAACTCATAATCTTGCATTTTCTGCATCTACCGATGATCAATAGCATCTCCTGAAGAACAAAAGACAAGCCATGTTGGGACGTGGAAGTGATACGACGTCCTAATAATTCGTTGGCTGTTATCTCCAGAACGTGAGGACCAGGACAAAGAATGCACTCCCTCGGCCACTACACAGGTGTTTCAGGAAAATATGCGAGCGGCGGAACAAGAACAATGGCAGACGCTAGTTGCGTTCTTGGCGTGACGCCAGCGTATATGAAAGATTGCCGCGAACCGAACAATCGCTGTCGCAGTTGCCGCTAGAGGAGAGGGGCAAGAGAACACTTGGACTCCACCTGACTTTCGTGCGCGCATATGCCGTAGTCTGCTACTTCCTCTTACCAACATACCAAATCAAGTACTATTTTCCTTGTTGAAGACGTTAGTTGCTTCTGTGGCGAACGTAAAGCGCAAGCGCGCAGCCTCAATATTGGTATTTTTTATATGCGTCCGTTTCAACATAGTGCGTAGGATCAAAGACGTCGCATATGCAGGAGCACGCAAGCGGACTAACTCGCAACATTGGCGCCATGCACGACGGAGTCACTTTGGTCGCCACGCAAACGTGTGTCGGTTCGTAGCGCCGCGGTAGGGCTACGGTAAATCAGACACCATGCTCGTGCACAATCCCTCTTGCCTCGGTAATAAAGAAAAAGCTACGGTGGTGAACCTTCAGCATGTGTAGTCCTACGCAAAGTAGTCCGGTTTGGCCCGCGTTTAGTACCGCTGTTGACAACTACTGCTCCGCAGGATAAAGTTTGCATACCGTTTGCTTTGTCTGCTTAGCATTTGTGGCTGAAGCTCCTCGCAAGTTTTTGGAGGCGAGTTCACGGAAGCATAGAGTTTCCTAAAATTAACTAGAGGGGACTCTGGCGCTGCGATCGTTCAGCTACCATGGGAATGGTGGGTAGTACACAAATTTGCCTAGTCTTCCTGCTTGCGGCTTGAAACGTACTGGTGGCTTTGTTTATTGCTATGTTTTGGTTTTCTTTGGTATAAAAGAATGGATCGTTGTAAACTTCCGTAACCAGATTTGAATTGCTGAGCCTAAAGAAGTTAAAGTGGCGAAGTGAAACTGCTGACTTTTGCTGAACTTCGTTTTGCGTCAAAGCGGATTCAGCCGACGCGGAGCCAAACAGAGCCGAAAGTACGAAGTTTAGACAAATTTGTGTACTACCCATCATTCCCATGCTGGCTGAAGCGTCATGCGTTGCAGCTCCCATAGACACTAGCGCCAGAGTTCCCTCTAGTAAGTATTGTAGGAAACTCTATGCACGGAAAAGCCAGAAGGTGACGGACACTCTCAGACTTCACAGCCAGCGTTTACCGTTTAAGTTATACGTAAAGGATGCGACATTCTCGCAGCTGCAATAAGGCGAAATGACGACGTACAATATACAAGAGTGAGCGACACTGAACAGAGTTTTTGTGAATATGAGTCCAAGCGAGCTCTCAGTAAAAAGAAAAAATCAGGAGCCATTCCCTCATTGCGGAAATCGGGGCAAGCGAAGTTTGGCGTGGGTGTGCCTGACCTACTTATTTCTTTCTTCCTTTCTCTCTTTTGCATTGCGCAATGCTCCCTCCGAACGCAAGCGTTCCGTTTTATTAAAAATAGCGGCCGTCCCCGGAACGCTGTTTTCGGGCTCAATCGGCATGGCGTGTTTCATGTTTTAACGCGATAGCTTTAAAAAGCTCGTTTCGCAGAAACTTCGCCGTCAGCGTCGGCGTTGGGAACGACGTCGCTTGTGAGCGAAACATCGTCCGTGACCGAAAAATCGCGAAATACGCAAATAATATAAACAATAAACATCTGCGGTCCAATTGAGGATCGAACCCGGGTCGTTTGCGTAGCAAGCATGTGTCCTAGCACAAAGCCGCGATGTTACTTGCAACTCCTTCGGAAATAGACACTAAATAAACGCATTTTGTTCGGCAGGTGTTGCGACAAAAATGAGCCAGTTCGGCGATTTGTAGGCGCATTGGTTAGGCCATCAAACTACGTTTTTCGCGCGACGTCATGCTTCAAAAAAAGCAAGGATAGTGCACCCATCGCCGCTACAAACACACACAAACTTGTAAACAGCACCAAAAATGGACAACTATGTCCATCTAGCGGAAACATATCAAGCAAAGAGCAAACATTAGACAGTGCGCTGCCATGTGTGAGGCATTGTGAGAAACATGTCTTGACTCTAGCACAGGGAAGTGCTTTAGATCAAAAACCTGTGCCAATAAGAGAGATACATCGCGCACACCTGTGTGTGTGTGTGTGTGTGTGTGTGTGTGTGTGTGTGTGTGTGTGTGTGTGTGTGTGTGTGTGTGTGTGTGTGTGTGTGTGTGTGTGTGTGTGTGTGTGTGTGTGTGTGTGTGTGTGTGTGTGTGTGTGTGTGTATGTGTGTGTGTGTGTAACAACACACATTAATAAGTCTGCACTTAGTGGTTGAAGTGCGCGATAGGGGCCGGATTTCGCTATCGCGTTCAACTCTTGAAGGCGAAGCTTAAGAGTCCCCTAATTTTTTTCCCAGCGTTCGTTACCCAAAAGTAGAGGAGGCGTTCGTTACTCTCTAGAAGGACCCAACGAAAGGACCGTCATGCGATCGTGGAAACGCGGGTTAGGAATTCACTTTTCCCGATGTCGGAGATTTCCTGAAAGGTGCAATTATTGATATCAACCATGCGCGTTGTCGAGCAGACTACTTTTAGTCCACCAGTAAGAAATATCTTTAGACGCGAAGCAACTTATGGCGGAGTTCAATCCGGTGGTGGTGTGCGGCGTGACCACCCTCACGCGCATGCGCGAACCCTCTCCGAACATCTTCCTCCACGCACCTGTTCTTCACTCCCCCTCTCCCCTCCCTTCTCCCCCCTCTCAACTCCTCCTCTCCGCTCCCCCCTCTCACGCGCCTCATTCTCTCCTGCACAACGCCGCGATGAGCGCCAGCGCATGCGCGTCCCCTCTCTCTCCTCTCCTGCTCTCCCCCCTCTCGCGCGCCTGTCGACCGCGTTCCCCGCTCACTCTGTGAAAATTAACGGCCAGGCTAGAGGGAAGACACGACGCACGTAGCGTTCCTCTTCGCGTTCAACGACGCGAGGTCGGTAGCATGCCCAACGAAAGCCAACGAACGCGATCGTGTAAGTACTCCGGTTCGCATCGGCTCATGGACCCCTTTAGCGGGAGGTGGTGTTTTTTCCAATGAAGTGCCCTAAGCAAGTACACTGCTTCCCAATTGTTTTTTGCATCATCGGTAGAGCGCATCCGTATGCTACACTTCACATTGAGCAAGCATGAGTGCATGGCCAAGTGGTCGAGACCCTTGGTCTCAGTCTGGAAGGACCTGGGTTCAAACCCTAGCCACGGAAAGAAAAATTACTTCAAATATTTTTTGGTGCACGCCAGCTGTGGGTGACGAAAGTCTTTTGAAACACCAGCTTCACAGGTCAGTCATTACAAGCTTCTCCTAAATATGCAAAGAGAGGGTGAGTCTGAGTGAGCTCCGTTTGTTTTCTCAGGGGCAATATCTCTGGGGATCTCTGGGGCAATATCGAAACGACATTTCCTGTGGTGCGTAATTAATCAATTATTCAAAAGAAGCCCAGAGCAACACCACTGGGCGTCTTTAAACACCACCATCTGTAGCAGTAATTTAATTGGCTGAGGAGTCCGCCTTCCTTGTTTCAATTTATACGGTATTCAAACGCGAGGCATGTCTTCAATAAAAATCACGATCGTTTAGCACGTCTGCCGCCTTGTCTCGAAAAGAATGTCGCCTCCCCCAAGACTCTCGAAAACTCGATGCATAACACAATATCTTAACAGTGGTGTAGCAAAAGCCCAGTTGGCTCATGGTGCTGGTCAGGGCACTGAATATAGCTTGCATTCAATTTTCAAGAACAATCGACAGCCACAACGTGTATTCCTCTCGTACACCAAGGATAACGTTGACATCAACTCAGTGCGCTCACATTTCCAAGTGGAAACGCAGTTCTATATCTGTGGTTGCAGTACGACATAAAAAAACCTGGTAATGTCGTACGCTAAATATTGTTTTACAGCGAAAGCTGTTATGAGATCATTTAAACGGCCGTTTTTGGCGCCGTAGTTGTCTGCCGCCGCCGCCGGTGTCCGTAACCACTATCGCACGAAATAAGAAAAAAGAAAGGAGAAAAGAATAAATTTCCAGGATGTAACGAGGTTCGAACCTGGGCCCTCTGCGTGGGAACCCAGTATTTTGCCTCATGGCCATGCCGGTGCTTGAAACTGCTTTGCAAAAAGACCCATACAGGCGACATGTCGGGAAGGAACCACATTAACATATGTAATGTAGTGTGGTAGAAGAGTAAAATAGGAACCAGGCGTCACACAAACGCGAATTCTGTAAGATGGCGTCACGCAATGCAAATTGGACAACGAGTGGGTTATTGACTGCTTCCAACCCCTTACCAAGGCCTCTACGATAATTCTTCATCGTCATCAGCCACAGCATCAACAAAGTGCACATAATGCCTTACAGGTGTTTAGCGAGTTCCACGGTTCGCCGCAGAATGACGAAAACTTGCGTAGTGGCTGCTTCCCTACCTCACAAAAATTAAGATGATTTATAGCGTAGTGGGTTCCTGGGAAGTACACTTGTATTGGTTGCAAGGGAAGCCCATAAGGCTCCCATGATCCATTTCCTCAGGCTCTCGATAAAGTTAATTCCTTCTCTCCCTCTCGCTCTCCGTTTCTCCGGTTAACGTATGTTATAAAGCGTGGTGGGACAGTTAAATAACGAGAGGGCGTCACACAATATGAATTACGTAACTAGTGGGTCGTTTAAAGCTTCCAACCCATTATAAAGGGCTCAGCCATAATTCTTCATCGCCATCAACCACCGCAATAACAAAGTGCACATAATGCCTCACAGATGGTACCTCGCTTCTCCGAAAAAAAACGAATAATATCGTGGTGGGTGCTTCCCAACTTCCCAATTATTATGACTTGTGGCGTAGTTGGTACGTTGCTAATGTACTTGTATTAGTCGCCACAAGAGAGTTTATTACGGGCTCTAGAAATTCCGCTCTTCCAGCTTTCGCTGTGACTGTGCTGCGCTTTCCGCACAGGCCTGGCGTTTTTTTTTTTTTTTTTTGTGGAACATATTTTACAATACCCATTATCAACGCATTGCATTAGGCAAGAATACGAATGTTACAATAGGAGCATGGTATGGTCAGAGAATGATGAAATATGCTCGTTCCCAAGTAGCCGAGCGAGAACTCGCACTGCCTTCAGTGATATTGTTTTTGCGAAAACTGTGCAGTACCCAACTAGCGAACAGATGAGCATAGAACCGTTGGCTTTGCGATTCCTTCTAACAGCACATTCCGAGTAAATCGGGTAAAAAGAACTTCAGATACTGCATGCATACGTTACCCTGCATTAGTTCCGGTTAGACGCAGTTCCTATGAATAGAGCAGCTTTCTCAGATTTTCAAGCTGCTTTCCTGGCATTGCTATTCGCTTCATATGTAGGTGAGTACCATATCACCAGAATCATTGTTACGGAGTGTAACATTTTTGTTTTGCCCTGGCTACTCTCGAATCACAACGCACCTCGTTGATCACCATCAGCTGCCTCTCTTGGTCCCTTGATTCCGTTTATTCGTTTATTAGTACCTCAAATCTCCCGAGGGAAATTGCATGAGGGCTGGGCAAGAAAACATGATAGATAAAAAGAAAGCAAAAAAAGCAAAAGCAGCACCTACAATAACAAAAAAATAGAAAAACAGCAGTACATCATATTTCGAAGGATACAATATGGCTTTTTACTTCAGTTTTAAATTGCGCAAATTGAGATGACCTGGCGATGTCGGCGGTAAGGTCATTCCAATCTCGCGAGTCCGACTTTTTGTGCCGCAATGCTACTGGATAAACACAGGAAGCTGCTACCGCTCGGACACAAGCATTGCTTCGAGCCTATTTTGGTGCCGGCAGAAAAAGTTGGACTGGCAAGACCTGTTGCAAGAAAGATAGCCGATGGTGATCAAACAAGGTGCGTTGCAGAGTGCGCAGGTGTATGCGCTGGGTCAGTAACAAGGGCAAAAAACCTTCCGGGGTAAAAAGCACCGCCGATGTCGATTTCCTTGTTAGGAAGCACTTGCGAGTGGCCGTTTCGGACAAACAAGGCTCTTTTGTTGCGGTGCCACGAGGAATGTTTCGTGAAAAAGCGAGTTTGGCAATTGAAAAACACTTCGAGGAAATGAACATTAGCGCCGTAAAGGTGATGGAAAAAGCGGCAGCCTTACTGGATAACCTTATTATGTATAAGTTTTCTAAGAGTGTTAAAAGTCTAAGGAGTTGCAGTTACAGATCTTCTTCACGGTAAAGACCCACAAGGCTTAAGTACCTTTCAGAGTGGTAGCACCAGAATGACATACGTGGCAACGCGAAGTCACGGTTTTTACAACACCACTTTGCTTCGCTCAAAGTTGAGGTCCCCTTGCTTGCACCCAATTCGGACAGTGTCGGCAACTTTCTGCCTTGCATGATCCTAGGGGCTGCGCAGGCTTTAGTGCGGGTATCGTAGACCTGTTTTACTCCCTGCCACATAGTGAGCTGTTGCGCAGTGTTTAAGTCCTGTATTGTTGAAGAAAATTATGAGTTCTTCTTTGTAAAGAATTGCGGCCTTAACGTAGAAAGCTGTCTAGAGTTGTCTTGCTACCTTCAGTCAAGAGTGGTGGGATGGAAGAACAATGTGTGTATTCAAGGCCCCGGAATTTCCATCGGGTCAAACGTGGTGCCCTTCCCGAGCAACATTTTTCTGGCTGTAATGGATAAGGCTTTGGAGCTTGGATGCATGCGCATAGTCATCAAGTTGTTTCGTTATGCGCACGACTTTATTGTATTCGTTGGCAGAGGAGACAGCCCAAGCAAAGTAGCGGATGTGCTGAAGATTCTTAAGGAAGTTGGCTAGGGTGTGAAGTTCAGGCTTGAGATAGCCAATAGTGAACTTGAATGCCTCGAATTGAGGCTACGGTTTCTGAAAGATCATGTTTGCTGTCAATATTTCTCCCGCTCTTCCAAACATCAGTTAGACTGCAGCTCCGACCATTCCAACCAAGACAAACGCGTGATAGGCATGCCCAGTCTGAGGTCAGCTTTAGTGATGTGTTGTCCACACACAGCTAAACTCTCGTCAGGTAACCAGACTTCAAGAAGCGGCGTACCAGTATATAATGTTTCCAGGTTGTAAAATAGCTGGTCAGATGGGTGAAAGGCTTCCGATAAGAAAAAGAATTATAGGAAGGAAAGAGCCTTGTGGTTATGCCTTATGTCCATTAGTTTTCGCATGGGCTCAAAAAATGCGACGGGTCGGTATAGTGTGTAAGTTGTCCTTTTACGCTCCGGGTGAATTGTGTTCTACTTGCCCGGCTATTGAGAGGCACGTAAGCGGAAAGGGCACGCATTGCAAATCAGAGCGTAAGGTGAAACATGCAAACCAATATGTGAATTGCAATATGAACGTTGCGTACTCCTTTCCACTCTCTCGTGGCCGCGTATAAATAGGGCAAACGGGCCGCTGCGTCAATGTCAGGCGTACAGACCATCTTTTGTCTGAATAAATAACAAGTATGCATATATGCCTACCCATTGCGCCTAATGCAAGTGCTCGCTAATTTTGGGAAAACAATTTTGTACAGTCATAAAGATTTTGGAACACGACGTTCGTGATAGAGGCAGCACACTTGTGCTAAGATGAGCAATGCATAAGCCAGCCTTCAGTTGCCCTATCATCACAAGAAATGACATTATGTTAGCATTTGTCGCTAGAATTTGCTTTCTGCACGTTTTTGATATTTCCCTTGTCGCGTGTTTCGGGCCTATGTATGTTCCGTTTCTTCTGTTAATAGTATTTAGTTGAGAGTCAGCGCTTGTCCTGTTTCTTCTAAGTTTATTTCGCTGTGTCTGCGCTTTATTTAGAGACTGGGGATGAAGTAGCTCCTTGAATACTGAAGTAACTGCTATATTAAAAACGTTTATTATAACTTGCTGAGTCATAGGAGTACATATCTAATGTTTTTTCGACTGTTGTAAAAGTGGAACCTACACTGGAACCAAAATTGACGTTAAGCCGACATGAAGTCTCTATCGAAGGAGTACACAAGTAATGTTTATTACATTGTTATAAAATTAGATAACCAGCAGTGCAACCACAATTGACGTTGCACCGACATGATTCTTGCGCATAAGGTCTTTTTCCAAAGGAGTTTCAAGACCGGACGCGGCTCTGTGCTAGAGCGCTTGATTGCCACGCATAGTTCCCGGGCTCGATTCCTGCTGGGATCCTCATTTTAAGTGCGAATGCACTTTATAAGCGACCCTGAATCCGCCGTCCCATAGCAACGGCGCGAGCAGCGGAGAGGAGCGTCTGTAGCAACGGCGCAGCGACGTCACGCCCCACGTGACTGCGCGCGCTCCGCCCTCCGCTCCGTGGCTGCGCGCGCCCCGCGCATTGCCTGTGGTGATGAAGGCCGGCGGCGAGACGCCGAACGAAAGCGTGCGAAGCGAGCCGAGCACCCCGAAGCCGATCTGGCGCGGGGACGCGCGATGCGTGAGCGAGCGCGGGCCCTCGAATTCGATCGGCCGGACGCGCGCTTCAAGCGAGACTTCCTGGACCGCAGCTTCGGATATAGCTGCGCGGTGTGCGATCGTCTGTGGTTCGACAACAACCTGAGCCCCATCTCGGGCGCGCGCAACGCCGCCAACAAGTTGAACGCGTTGCGGGTTCTTTGGAACGAGTTCGGAAGACAGATCATCATCATCAGTAAAAGTGCTTTGCACTTAAAAACGGCCAGACCTCCGTGGGTCGGCTGGCGCGTGCTCTCTCGCTGCCGTCTCCTTCGCTCGGCTCTGCAGTTTAGTCGCGCGCGCCCCCTCATAGCATCACCCCGTGCTTCGCACTTCCTCATTCTCCCCTTCGGGGAAATGCGGTTTTTTTATTCTTTGCATTCTTCGGGTCAACGCGCATGATACCACGTTTTCTTGACGCGCTCCCTTTTAAATTACTAATGCCTGTTCTCGTCGCCATTCCTGGGTATTCCATTAGCCCAGTTGCACTTATTTGAATAATTTGGAGATTACGTTAAAGTATTTACGGACGCATCTGTACGCAGCGACGGCCTCGGTGCTTCTGCAGCTTTCTTTTGTCCTTCGACAGACATAAGACAAGTGTTTAAAATACCTCACCCATCATCATCAGTGACTGTGGAACCAGCAGCGAATGATGTCGCCCTTAAGTACGTGCAAGAAGGATTGCCTACATCCAAAGTCGTCATCCTTACGGACTCTCGTGGTGCTCTTAGTAGGTTCACTAGAAAAGAGGCCGACAGACCTATTCTATGCAGTATCATAGAATCTGCTGACAAAATTCTCTCACTGTGGGGTATCCCTAGCGCCCCACTGGATGCCTTCGCACGTGGGCATTGCTGAAAATGAAGAGGCTGATCGCCTCGCTTCATCTTGTAATCATTATGACTGTGACTGCCCGGAAATTTCGTCTATGATGGACAACGCTCGTCTGCTTATACGCCGCCACCTCTTAAAGCAGCACCCAGACCAGCGTGTCGCGAACGGATCGTTCCGTCCCCGCGTTGGTGGTCGTGGCTTGCCTTGTCGTTCCAGAGCGCTGCTATCATAAACTAAGAGTCGGCTCAGTATTGGTGCGCGAACGCTTATACCATCAAGTACGTGTGAATAGTCCGTTGTGTGCAGCTTGTGTCTCCTGTGTAAAACTGTTCCGCGTTTGTTACGCAGCGGGCTTTGCTGATTAAGGAATATATTTTCCTCGGATATAAATGCGCGACCATTGAGGATTACCTCTGTCCGAGAGGTTGTGTATCTCGACGCGACCAGAGCCATTGAGCTCTGCTGACCTTTGTGGACCAAACAGATCCGACCACCCGTTTATAAGCGTTCCTTTTTTTGTGTGTGCGTTTACCTATTTTTGGCCAAGTCTTCGTCAATCTTTTTCCTTTACTTTCCTATCTCTTGTCCTCTTTTTCTCCTCCTAACTTCCTTTCCTCTGTCTCTTCCCTCGTCCCGAAAGAGTAGGCAGGCATTGTGCCCCTCCTGGTGGCAGATGCTAGCATGCTCTCTCCCTCTTTTCGCCTTGTCCTTGTGTATCTATGTATACAAATCAAATAAATAAATAAATACATATAAACCGTCAATCAACGGTGGCGCAAACCTGCATGCCATAGCCCACCGTAAAGTGCTGCGTGCCACATGTGACAGGAAGAAAGGGTTTCATGACGTACACATCACGATTTCCACGTTATTCATGTGATGACCAGACAGTCATGTTCGTCATACTCTCATACCCTCCTTTGCTAGTTCTGGTCGATATCAAGTTAAGGAGCCAACCACGAGAGTGCCCAGACGTAGGCGGATAGACAGATAGATAGATAGATAGATAGATAGATAGATAGATAGATAGATAGATAGATAGATAGATAGATAGATAGATAGATAGATAGATAGATAGATAGATAGATAGATAGATAGATAGATAGATAGATAGATAGATAGATAGATAGATAGATAGATAGATAGATAGATAGATAGATAGATAGATAGATAGATAGATAGATAGATAGATAGATAGATAGATAGATAGATAGATAGATAGATAGATAGATAGATAGATAGATAGATAGATAGATAGATAGATAGATAGATGTGAATGCGGACACTTCAGGAAGAGAAGCGGTGTTCGCGCAGTATGCTTCCTAAACGCGAAGCGATGAGAACACAGTGCGTAGAAGGGCATAAAAGGGCATACGTTTTGTGATATCTGCTGAGACAGCGCGCTCGGGACAGCGCCGTTATGGTCGAAACTCACACTTGCTGCTCGACCGACGCAGCTACCCCCCCCCCCCTTCCTTCCTAAAGCGACCATGCACCTTCGCCCGAGGAAAGACGGGCGGGGCGTTTGCTCTCTGTTTGAGGACTGATAGACGGCAGGCCTCGCGCGCGCGGCGATGTTATCGCATGCGCGTGCGATGTAAATTGCCAGCTCATTTGATCTCTGCTTCAACCGCGTTCGTCGCCGCCATTCGCGCGCTTTCACCCGCAAGTAGAACATACAAATGGTGGGTGAATGCTATCGATTTGGACTTCATACCGAACATGACGGCGACGGCAAGAACGCGTCGATAGTGTCCATATAATTGCTATCGCAATATTAAGGGTAAAGAGCTTGCGCTGTAGGCGCAGGGACTTAATCACAGCGGCGCTGGAGGTTTAGCTAGTCACTGCCTGGTTTAATCTGAAATACGCATTTTAGAATTATTCAGCATCATTAGGCTGCATGAAACTGAATTACCTCGGGTGAGCTTTGTTCGATCACACACAAGTTGTCCTTATTTGGAATAGGATTAGATAACACTAATTAGTCTTAACTGCGATAAATCGCTTTAATTTGGTCTGGCTCGGTCAGTAGCAATTAGTATTTTCCCGAGCTTGGCTTCACTCGCCTCATTGGGAATTCGACTTCGATTGCTTAGAATAATAGAGCTCATTTAGGTCTGGCTTAGTTAGACCTAATTACGTTCGGCCTAAGTACGCAATACCATGCTTATCTATGCTTAATTAGATTTGACTATACCAACCTTGGCTCAACCAGGGTTATCTACGCTTAACTTGGCTTAATTCGGTAGCGGCAAGCTGGCAATGATTATAGTTTTTTGCTGACACCACACGGCATAACGTAAACCTTAACAGCCCCGCTGTAAAAGTGTGGTTGATTTTGATGACCTGGGATTCGAACACACGACCTCTCGGTCCGGGACGACAGCTGCCGGGCGCTCTACTCACTGTGGTACCGACGCACATACATGAGGCTTCACAAACGTGCCTATATGTCGCACCTTCTCCCTCTCACAGTGATCTTGGTTGGCGGGAGCGATGTCTTGGAGCGCTGAAGTCAGGTACTGCCTCGTGACATGAACGAGCGCCGTGACGGAGCGCTTTGGTAGCTTCAGCGCAACGGAGGGTTTCATGGTATTAGAGAGTATGAGAATTGGGTGCCCAAGACACTGGGTCCCCAAGCTGCGTTGAGTAGCCGCCGAGCTTGAGAATTGCGTCAAACGCAACCTGCGTTGGGTCAAACGCACGGGGCGCCACACGTGGCGAAATTAAAATCATGCGAGATGCGGGTCATACTGCGTCGGGGCGCGCGCTGCGTCTGCGTCGTATCTAGTGTGCCTCGATGTGTGCGCGCAACAAAACGCGCATCAAGGTACCCTAGTCGTATCGCTGGTGACCCAGACACTTTGAGGAGCTACGCTAGTTTTCTATTAGGGGCGAAGCTCCTTAAGGCGGCACCCATTCGTCCCTCGTAGTCGTCGTCGTCGTAGTAGTAGCAGTAGTAGTAGTCGTAGTCCGTAACAAGTCTTACGCTTTGGCCTCCAAGGTGGTACCGGTGGGAGATTTTTCCTGTGCGTTGTTGAACAATAAAAAATTCGCAGCGTGCGCGTTAACTAAAAGCCGAATTCTTCTGTCTCTCATTCCCCATTAGCAGCCATTGGCATGTTCCAGTAGGAAACGTTAGTAGAAGTAGAAGTGTAAGTGTTAGCTAAAAGCCGACTTCTTCTGTCTCTCATTCCCATTAGCAGCCATTGTTTACCTCCAAAGTAGTGCCTGGTGAGATTTCTCCTGTCCGTGATTAAACAATAAAAATTTTGTTCAAAACGCCGTTGATTGATGAAATAAACCAACGAAAGACGCCAGATGTTTTGTAAAAGCAAAACGAAAGAACGCCAGATGTTTCTAAAGCAAAACGAAAAGACGCCAGCTGCTTAACAAAAGACGCCAGATTTTTCGAAAGCAATGGTTTTCTAAACAGTGAAAATTCACAGCGTACATGTAAAATTAAAGTGAGCTGCAAGTCGTCATAACTCATCTAACCTTTAGTATAAACGCGCCCGATCTCACGTCGGTGATGATGTACTGGGCAGAATTCACGGAAGATTCACGGTTTACCGATGAACCTCCGCAGCTTCGCCCCCTCATCATCATTCACTCCGTGGATATGCTGTGATTTTTTTTTTGGGGGGGTCTTGAGTCAATACCAGTGCAAGAGCCCAAGATTGATTTGGGTTCTGCGCATGCGCCCTGGCGACTCGCGAACTTCCTGGGTCCCCAAGCTCTTTGGGGCTCCAATTCTCAAACTCTATAATTGCAGCAAACTGTACGGACGGTGCGATGCACCGCACGCGATGATTCAGTTCGGTGACGACGCACTACGCGCTTTGCCTTTCGTGTCGTGTAAGCGTGGCTCCTAGTCTCAAGAGTAGTGCACTTCCACATGCACCAACGGCGTCTCTATACCGCCTGCTGCTTGGAGCGCGATAGCTAATCCTGCGTCAATAAGCGCCACAGAAAGGACGACTTCGACGGGTGAGTGTGGTTCAGTGAGAGCTTTGGTGCAGCGAGAGACACCCCAGCCGGAAGCGGAATGCCATCCAGCGTTCACGGCTCAAGCTACGAACTCTGCCTCTCGGCTTCCTGAACCGATGTGTGATATATGCATCAACACAGGCGTACGTTACTCACGTGGTAGAAAGCGCAAGCATCGGCGTTTCTCTGAAATAAAGACGCTTTGAATTAGTGCTTATTGAGTACCAGCGTTTAATAATTTTTGGTTGATGCCATCTTAGCACGGGATGCGTCATATTCTATGTCCAGGGCACGGTGGACCAGGTGTATGCTAACTATTTCAGCTATCTGAATGGCTAAATCGTGACCGCGGACGTTGATCACGATCATGGACGTTAGTCGTCTGGATGGGGACGTGCCACTACATGTCAACGTGTGTCCATTCACGTGAAACGGTGCTACAGCTTCCAACGCAAGTAGACATTGTGCAAGCTCACAGACATCTATGTACCTTAGCACGCTACTTGTGAAGACATGGTTCACTTTCGTGTCATACGAATTCTTATAATGGAGGAACCAAGCATGTTTGTTTGCTTGTTTGTTAGTTTGTATATTTGCTTGCGTGCTTGTTTGTTTGTGATACGCTAGGTGCATGTTAAAGAACGGTTGCATTGACATATTCTCTAATATCGAAAATTATTTTGTTCCATGGGTAGTGTGCATCGTATGGAGCCACGGACTGAAAAAGCGTCTCGCGTCCGTACCAAATACCCGCGGCTGAGTTAAGCCAGCGGGCGGACGACATCTCAGAACAGACAGCAGCGCCGCCACATCGCCCTGAAAAAATGTTGCCTCCCCGGCGGTCCGATGTTAACACCTCCCCCTCTAGACATCATTGAGACCCAGCAGAATACACTTGTTTTGTGCATTACTGAATGTGCTTAAATCAATCTGTCGACTAAAGTGGTTCAGCCGCTGTCCGCTGTTTTTACCAAAGCGAGTGGAGTATGGCGTGCTTATTTCTATAGAGAATTGTCACAACGCGTGAAAGACTTTTCACGCCAATGTTATTGCTGGCTGGTAGTTAGTAATGTTGCCCTACCACTGAGTTGCTGATTCTTCCTTTCATTTTTAGGCTCAGCGCTATGCGATCACGTGCAATGGCATATTGAGATAGGCCTTCTCTTGGACACAAATTATCACCCTCATCCCCCTTCAACACAAAGGACTACACATGAGTATTACGAAGAATTGTTTTACTCAGTAAGTTGTGTGTGCACGTATAATGTCGCGGATGTATTGTGCAATGATATACTGAATACTGAATTGTCGGAAATGGAATTAGTCATTTGCGTACTTCCATATTCACATTAGCTTGCAGGCTATTTGTAAGAGCGCGCAGTGGTCGCCACAAGCATATCGTAAGGGCTTATGGCGTCATTCATATACGGATACATCAAGAATTGCGTCACAAAATTCGGAAAAGTTAGGAGAATGGCATATCTCCTCGCCAGGCTTACAATTACTTTTTATGGCGGCACGAAATGTAATATCATTGCAGGTATTACTTACAATGTTAATTATTATAGTGAGAAACTTCACTTCTTCAATTAGTAGAGATACTCGGCAGCATAAAATGGGACTCTTGAAGTCATTCCTGCAAATAACCCACCCCACATTCTATTTCCAAAAAGCGAGCACTGTTGACTTTTGTGGAGCCATGAATTTCGACCTTATTCACCGGCGCAACTGGAACCGCAGTGCCTAAGTAGAGTGTACTATGATAGGTGACGGCTCGGAACGAGCTTCAAAAAGTGAAGCCCAAACAGGGTCAAGCCGCTTGTGGCACTGCGATCGGTAGCCTGCAGTGTGTCGTCGTTTAAGGGTTGCGCCCAGCTCCACCAAAGTGGGGCAGTGGTAGAATACCCGCTTCCCGCTCAAAAGACCCGGTTTCGAATCACAGCTGTAGATCGTGGCTTTTAGGGTCGAAGCTCCTTAAAACGGCACCCGTTCGTCCCCGTGGTAGTGCGTAACCAGTCTTAACGCTAGTACCAGATCTTGACCTCCAAGGTGGTGCCGGTCGGAGATTTCTCCTGTACATTGTTGAACAATAAAAAATTCGCAGCGTGCGCGTTATCTAAAAGCCGACTTCTTCTGTCTCTCATTCCCCATTAGCAGCCATTGGCACGTTCCAGTAGGAAACGTTAGTAGAAGTAGAAGTGTAAGTGTTAGCGAAAAGCCGACTTCTTCTGTCTCTCATTCCCCATTAGCAGCCACTGTTTACCTCCAAGGTAGTGCCTGGTGAGATTTCTCCTGTGCGTGATTAAACAATAAAAATTCACAGCGTACATGTAAAATTAAAGTGAGCTGCAAGTCGCCATGACTCTCATCGACCCTTTAGTATAAACCGGCCCGATCTCACGTCGTTGATGATGTACTGGGCGTGAAGCTGCGCGACGACGCCGCCAAGATCCTGCCGTACGAGAGCTTCTCCCCACTCATCATCATTCACCCCGTGGTTATGCTGTGGAATTTTTTAAATTTTTTTCTTTCACTTCTTATAGCTGTATTGGTTTTCCTTTCTTTCTTAAAACTAGCTTGAATTGCCACACATTGCTGCAAAAAGTAACGTGATATTGTTGGCACATTGTGGGCACTCGCATCACGCTGTTAAACAATATCACCGCTTCTAAACATGGGAGCCACAGTGTTCGCGGGACCATTAAATCAATTTGAGGTGGTGTTTGTGGCCATCTACAGCCTTTTGGTTCGACCAATTCTGGGAATTTAAACGTTGCATCGGTGCGCCATGACATGCAATAAACATTCACGTATAGAGCCTCGATCGTTGTGCTCTCGCCTTACCATTCCTAGACCGGCGCTGGTTTCACACACAGAATTGATGCTTTCGTTCTGCCCTTTAAGACATGAAGTTTAGGTTTGAAAGGTCTACATATTGTTAGTAAGCGAGATCTACTTCAAGGGTTCGTATTACATAGCTAACACGCTCTGTGAGTTATTTTGCACAGGCCTCACGAATTATTCTACCTCTGGAGGAATATAAAAGCTCTTCGATGTGCAAACGCACACTTGTTTCTTTGGATAAGGAAGAAAACATGTATAAAAGGTGCATATGCGTCGTAAATCCAGTATCTGAAGGATAATCGGCCATGACACATCCAAATATAGAGTGCTCCCTTCGAAAAATGCCACCTTCGCCTTAGTGCTTCCTATAGGTCTTCCAATCATATTAGGAGATAAAAGTAAAGGCTATGCATAGAAACTCCGAAATTTCAATGCGTCGGAAGTACTTATGTGTGCTGCAAGACGTGCTACTATTGACCGCCTTCAGTTCAAGGAATTAATATTTTTGTACTCGCAGCTATCCAGGCGCCTCTCCCTCCTTGGTAGGGGACGTTTCGTCTTCATCTGGAAAGGCCCTTACAGAGTAAGTTTGTGACGCCCCTCTCAAGCTTGTTCTTTGCTGTTTCGTGCTACCCTGCTATCAGTTAAAAGGCAGATTCACTGTCAAGTGCTGAAGTCATATTTGAAATTTTTTAGCCACTAATAGGCGCTTCCACCCCACGTTGTTCTCAGAGGTAGCCTCAATAAAAACATTTAGAATTGGGGATCCGAGCAGCTTGGAGACCAAAGAAACTTGCGATCATCATGTGCGCAGTCGTAGAGCCCAAACCAGTCTTGGCTTAGGCTATGCGACACGAAAAGTGAAAACTAGCGTGGGTTCTAGCAAGTTTTAGAATTGGGGACCCAGGACACTGGATCCCCAAGCTGCGTTGGGTTCTTCTGTTCGGGGGAGTAGCAGAGTTTGAGAGTTGGGTCAAAATACGGGGTGCTACTCGTGGTGAAATTAGGATGATGCGAGAGGCGGGATGTACTGCGTCATGGCCCGCGCTGCGCCAGTGGTCGTCTCGCTGGCGACCCTAGACGCCTTGGGGGCCCACGCTATTTTTCGATTTTCGGGTCTTGGAACAAGGCGAGCGCAAAGGCCCAAGAGTGGCTCGGGTTCTGCGCATACGCCCTGGCGGCTCGCGAGTTGAGATCTCGAGTCCCCAATTCTTAAACTCTCTACTAAAGGCGTCCTTCTACTAAAGGACGACTCTCTACTAAAGGACGACGCGGACTCAGAGTGGGCCAAGACGCAGTGTGACCCACGGCTTGCATATATTTAAGTTCCCTACTCATGCCACCCGATACCTTGAGCCACCTGCGTTTCATTGAACTCTCAAACTGCGCGGCTCCTCCGAAATCGCGAGCAGCCTATCCATCGCAGCATGGTCAACAAGTGTCTCTGTTCTGTAATTCTAAAACACTCTGCTGAGTATTGTACATACATTCAGTGACATAATTATGAATGGATGTCATGACACAACGTATACGAGAGACGTACGAAAAACCAAGAGACCAAGCCAAGTGCTTCCTTCTTCCGGGTCAAAGAGCTGTCACAATCTTGGTGTGCTCATTCAGACAGGACAGTCCTGTTAGTAGACCCACTGGGATACGCCTTCCTAAATTCTAGTGGAACCGTAGTAGAACAGCAAGTCTCACTCCATCCTGGAATGCCTGAACAAACGGTTGCAGCTATGAAATTCATCTACGGACACGTCTCGGCTCCAATATCTTGATCATTTTAGTAAACTGCTTGGAGCTTGCATGCACGATTTGCCATATCACGTGACTAGAAGGTGGCTAGCAAAACGACACGTCGCCGCCTACGGCAGTCCTGGATCGAGGCCTAGCTCTTCGCTTGTTCAAGTAGCGTGATGTTCAGTGTAACATCGAAGCAAACACATATATAACCCCGCCCCCCCATTTCCCCTGGAAGAAAATTCGGGCTACCCCTTTCGAGTAACCCAAGAGGTTATAGCAATCAGAAAAGAAAAAAAACAACGAAAGAAGAAAGTCACAACTAAATAAGATGTACACTGAAGAATTACAAAAACATTATCAACAACAACAACGTCAGAAGGAAATAACAGTAGTAAGAACACATTGCATGCACATAAAGATTTGCTTATACCCCCGCAAGACACTTGAAATACAAAACAATAATAACGCTAAAAATAAGAAATGAAGGATTGGTCAACACGCCAGTGGCGAAACATCAAGTAGATATACGTTCAATGAAATCTGCGCTTATTAGTTGTGATAAATGCAGGTTATTCCAATCGGTTATGGTGCGCGGAAAGAAAGAAAATCTGAAAAGGTTAGTTCTGGTCTTATATGGTGTTAAATAGAATTCGTGACAATGCCGTGTTCGTCGTGCTGCAAGCGGTGTCACATAAGCCTGTGGGTTGAGAGAGAAAGAGTTGTTTTTAGGTTGGAAAAGAAATTTTAACCTGTGTATTTTCCTTCGAGGCTGAAGTGTCTGGATATTATGTTCTTCCATTAGGCTAGTGTGAGAGTCAGTTATTCTATATTTAGAAAAAATGAACCTAACTGCTCTACGTTGAATCATCTCTAGAGCATTAATGTCAGTTTTTGTGCAGAGACCCATACGATACATGCATATTGTAGTTTCGGTCGGATGAGTGAAGTGTAGGCTAGCATTCTAGTATCATGAGGAGTGTGCTTTAGTTTGTGCCTGAGGATGCAAAGTTTTTTGAAGGAGGAGTTTCATACGTTGGAAATGTGGTTATTCCAACTTAGGTCACTGGTTATCGTGATTCCAAGATATTTATATTGGTTTAATTTGGTGAGCGGTGTAGATCCTGCGTTATAAGCAAACAATATCTTAATTTTTTTGTTATAGACATGTAGACCGTTTTTTCCTTGTTCAATTCCATACCCCATCGCCCGCACCACGACAAGATGTTTTGGAGGTTGGAATTAAGCAATAATTGATCATTAAGAGAACAAACTTCGTTAAACAATATGCAATCGTCTGCGAATAGCCTAATTTGAATAGGGCGACAAATTTCGGTAACGATGTCATTTATATATATTAGGAATAGTAAAGGTCCCAAAACACTACCCTGGGGTACTCCAGACGTTACTGAAAGTTCATTAGAAAAGCAATTACCAATTGACACAAACTGTTTGCGATTACACAGATAAGCTGCTACCCAGATACCTATGTATGCGGGAAGGTTAATTAACTGCAGTTTTTTAATGAGTTTACTGTGAGGAACAAGGTCAAACGCTTTCCTAAAGTCCAGAAATATCACGTCTATTTGGCTTGACTTGTCAAGTGTACTAGCAAAGTAGTGAATAATTGTCGTTAATTGTGTTACAGTCGATAACCCCTTGCGAAAACCATGCTGTTGAGGTAAAAGTACATTGTTATCATTTAGAAACATTGTTATTTCATTACCAATAATATGTTCAACTAATATACAGCATGTGGATGTTAATGAAATGGGTCGATAATTGGTTAGTTGTGCTGCGTCGTCTTTTTCGGAATGGTAACGACAAGCGCAGTTAACCAGTCTGCAGGAAGAATAGCTGACGACTACGAGGAACAAAAATGACTACCAGAAAGGGGGCTAATGCTTCAGCATATCTGCGCAGAAAGGCATTCGGTGAACTGTCTGGTCCTGGAGACGATTTAGTTTTAAGGTTCAGTAACATTGATACCACACCTGGTTCTGAAACAATATCAGTGTTCGAGTCACATGGCAAGCGATGAGGCTTTACAATGGTATCAGAACTAGGAAATGCACTTTGAAAATAATAATTAAAACGCTCTGCGATGCACTGCTTGTCGACGACGATGAGGCCCTCGTGGACGATTTGGTCAATTGAGTTTGTTTTCGTGCTTAGAAAGGACCAAAAGTTTTGGGGTGCCGTGCGAATGAAGTTTTTCAACGTGAGCTGGAAATACCAGCGCTTAGTTAGCCGTACTTCAAGGTTTATTTTTATCTTGCATTTGGTGAATAATCATACGTGAGGCACGCCGTCGCCTTAGGCGCTTTACTTTTCTTTTGAGGTGTAAGGTTTCTGTCGTCATCCAAGGAGTAGTCTTCGATGCTTTTTTTAGTTTTGTTGGGCATAAAGCTGCCAAGAGAGTAAGCAATCATTTGTTTCAACTTATCCCAAAGTACATTAGTATTGTTGTTATGAAAATCATCAAGGCATAGTTGCAGATGATCCAAGACACTTTCCTCTCTGGCACAAGAGAAACCTTTAACAGTGATCGTTTTGCATTTGCTGGTGTTAGGTACCTTCAAAGAAAAAGAACAGTATAGTAGGTTGTGAACAGAAATTTCGGGATCAATCGATACAGAAAATATTTCCAGTGAACGACTTATAAACACAAGCTCTAGTATGGATGCTGACATACCACAGGTGCTCGTTGGCTGTTTAACTACCTGATCCACATTGTGAGATAGGTTGATGTCATGCAAATATTGTAAATGTGAATTATTCGCGGTGCAAAAAAATCCGTTTTCCCAATCGACATCTGGCAGATTAAGATCACCTATAAGAAGAACGTTATGTTTTCGAAAGGCACCATGTGTGTAAAATGATCGCGAAAGAATTCGGGGGTAGAGTCATGTGCTGGATAAACGGCAAAAAGTAACAATGATTTATCCTAGCAAGAAAACTTTATTGAAACGGTTTCTAAGTTATCAGCTTCTGGTAATGGAGTGGCGGTTATAGTGTTTTTTTTTTTTTTCAAGAAAACAGCCACCCCGCCTCCCCTAGTACTTCTGTCACGGCGATATGCCCTATACGACGGAGGAAACACAACTGTATCTTTAATATTATCGTGCAACCAAGTTTCCGTTATGACAACTACATGTGGATTGTTGCTTGAAATAGTAGCCTCGAGGCTTTCTGATTTATTAACGACACTGCGGGCGTTAATGTTTAAAACTCGAAGTTCTTTAGAATCAGGGGAAGCCACCACGGAGGAAAGTCAAGTATTTCTGGAACTATTTTGACGACCGTCGATTTTTACCCTCAAGTTCTTGCTTTCATCCTATGTGAAAAGTTCATTGTAATACGCAGCTTATACTTACGTAGGCTGACTTTCTTGCCTTGCTCTCCATCAGTTTTAGCGCTATCCCACAGCAGTTGGCGTTTCCTTAGTGTATTGCGCGAATAATCGTTCTGAACTGGTATTCGAGTACCCTTTAGCTGATGAGCATTTTTTAAGATGAGCTGTTTTTCATGACATCGTCGAAATAAACGATGACTGGCCTTCTACTAGCCGCGTTACCGAGGCGATGAACTCTACCGACAAATTTGCAATGAACAGCAAGCTTCCCGGAGAAAACTTCTGCAAAAAGCTTATTTTTAAGAATAGTTTCAGCTTCGCCCACATCCTCAGCAGTCCCAAAGACTACTAAATTGGAGCGCCTGCTCCTATCCTCCAGATCAGTCAACTTCGCCTTGAGAAATTTTACAGTACGTTCAAGGTCATCCACGCGCGAGGCCCGTATTTCCAATTCGACGAGTCTGGCTGCCCAATCAGCGATAACTTTTTCCACGTTATTCTGTTGTTCTCTGAGTGCAGTTACGTCCACTGTCAACTTTTTCTGGCCAGACAGCAGCTCCTTCAACATCGACTCGACAGAGGCACCACCACTGTTAGTGGGGCCGGCATTTGACTCGACGTCACCGCACAACAGCAATAAGCGTACACAGTATACATCATAAGCAATAGAAGCACAGCGTTTGGGGCACGGCAAGACCAAATAACCGAGGCAATCACTCCTAATCGTGCTATAGCAGTTACTAACCTGCACGAGGTAGCAAAATGGTTTGAGCCACATGTTCGTCGATGGTCCGCCGTGCCCACAAAAGGCGTAGGTGAGCAGCTGGTGCCCTTTTAACTGATGCGTCGACGTCACGTGGAACATAAGTGACGCCTGGCGCATCGCAAAACAGCGAAGGTGAGGCGTCGAGCCAGCAGTGACGCGACATCGGTGACGTAGTTGTGGACCAAGTGCACGTGGCGAAGTCAGGCAGATACGGCCGATCCATTGCTTTAGGCTTCGGTAGTTGCAGAAACGTTGATCCGGACAGACCATGAAGAAGCACCTGCACGAGGTAGCAAAATGGTTTGTGCCACATGTTCGTCGATGGTGCGCCGTGCCCACAAAAAGAGAACATGGTGCGCGATGTCAACGCATGTTCCCAAAATACAGCTTTCATGAATCTTGACGAAAGTGCAGGCTACGTGCTGAACTAAGGGCACCGATTCAGTATGGTAACTTGAGTGTTGGGGTGAGCTGGTAGTTCGTCGTGCATAAAAATATCGGAAGCGCGGGAATAAACACGAATGCACGAAGCGAGAGCTGACACGGACAAGCGCTGCGCTTGTCCGTGTCAGCTCTCGCTTCGTGCATTGTTGTTTATTCGCGCGCTGTTGATATTTTCTTCACGATCAGTATAGTTCTTGCATTTTAATACTACATTGCCTACTTACTCTCAATTATAGGTAAAAATTACGGCAGCATCGCACTGGTGGTGCCAAGCCTCAAGCAAGAGCACAGCTGGGTGGTCTTCCTTGTTTCTCTTTATTTCTCCATCTTGCTTCTTTTTTTTTCTTTCTCTTTGTCTTTGTTTTTATGTATCTCCGTCCTGTATCTGTTTCTTTCTATTTCATTCTTCCTCTCTCTATTTATTTCTCTTTCTCACTCTTTCTATCTTTATTTCTGTTTCTTTCGTTTCCTCTATCTCGCTCAGCTTCTTTTTCTCACTTTCTTTCTTTTTCTTAATTGAGCTCTTTCTTTCTCTCTCTCTCTTGTTCACGTTTTCGTTAGACATTCGCACCTGCTGTACTCCGTAGTGGGGCTTGCCCGATTGCTGTGGCGCATACCCACTTGAGGAGTTTTCTGGTGATACCGCGAAAACTATGGTGAGCTACAACACCTCCGCTATTAAAAATGCTGAGCGGGTGAAAAGGCCAGCGAAACCGACCAGACGCTCACCTACAGTGCTATCTAGACTTACGATCAAAGATGTTTGCAAATCACGACTGACATGGTATGGTGTCTCTACTGTTTCAGAGACGTTTTATGCGTGAAGTGGCAATACTTCTGAGTGGAACTTGAAGGAAAAATGTATGTTGTGTGTGCAGTGGTACGCTGCCTTGCAACAAAGTTTGAGTGGTGCGAGGGTAGACTCCATCGTCTAAGCAAAGATCTAGAGGCGCAAAATAAAAACGCGAAAGGTATCAGAGTTCTTCCATTTTACAGTAGAAAACATTTCGCTGATGCCTTTCGCTATATCGAACCCGATATTACCTTCGCTGCACAAAAGCAATGAATAATTCGACGAAGCACGATAATCAATATACCACTGTTACAATGATAGCCGTCATGTTTAATGACACAAACTAATGCAACGAATCTACATGGAAGAAAACATCTGTGGCAAACATCTGATGCAATTCAGTACTTGGACCGCTGCGCGTATTCGAAATACCCAATGCTTTTTAGAACATTTTCGAATAATCACACCGACAGGAAAACCCCAAAGAAATAGAAAGTTGGGAAAACGAGGGGTCATTTTTGTCGTTTTATTATGGAATCGACAAAATGCATACAACCCAAGGCTTTTACGGGACTATCGACACTTAATATGTCACCGTATGAAAGTGCTCTTGCTTAAAACACTCGTGTTGAAAAAGCGAAATAAATTTTAATTCACTATCACCACCATGTCATTCACGATAATGTGAATTTATGAAATATATTATTTTGTGTCTCAGCTTTACACAAAAACCATGGCTATAACAAACACTGCGTGAAAATAGACTGACCGTGATCAATGACAGGACGTGCAATGAAACTGCCGCTCCTTCGCTGGGAAAGTGGAATCAGTGCAAAAGCTTATACAGAATACTCATTTGGCTTATGACGAGATATGCCTGAAACAGATAAAAGTCACTCGAGCCCGGTTGCGACGATATCCCAAACGAAACGAACACCATAGCCCACAAGAATATTTCGAGTACATCTTTTAAGACATCACTTACAGCTTTAAAAATATATATAGGCATCCTGCGACGCGGCAAGTGCTGTTTAGTATAGGAATGCGTCACCTCGCACGTAATTAAGACAAAATTCGGGTATGCAGTGTACACTTATGACGTCACTGTGTATGCAGTGTGAGGTTTTTTGGGGGGCAAAATTAATTGGTACGGTAGGCGAAGAATTCCCTTGCAAAAGTTGTCTAACGTTTACAACCAAATAGAGACGTTTTCGGCATCCACACTTCCTGATTGAAAGCAAACGGAAAGTATCTTTAAGCATAGTACAATGAGTGCAAAACGTGTCGCTAATGTCCATTCCAGGTTTTTTGCTAGAAAGCGACAAGGCGCATCGCATACAGTAAAAACGCTATGCACAACAGTAGATAGCATAGCTGAAACGATAATTTGTGTTACTTTCCATAAACAAAGAACGAAAAAAAGCTATAGCGCCTGTCTCGTTCTGTAGTCAGTGCTCAGCAGGGTCGCATATGGGCTCCATTCCCATATAGTAAAACCAGCAGAATCGCAGGTTGACGCAATAATTCGAAGGTCCAGTGAAGCAGCACGAAGGCTACCGTATAGTATTGGCTGCTGGCGCTGTGATTACACCGCTCGTTCAGGAAATTTCAGCAAATACATCTGATATCACAGCGCGAGAGGCTCAGTTTCACTCATACAGGATATTCGATTTTTGCACGATTTGTATTAGGGCTGCATCCGACATACCTCGACGACGGCTTCACGGAGACGCGACTCGATAACGAAACAGATGGCAATCGCACCTACAGCACACGTAGTAAAGGCACCTACACCACATACGCCGTAAACGATGCACTAAGTGACTGGAGAAAAGCTACGAATCTTCACTGCAGGATAATACGTTTTGCGTTGATGCACTTGAACAAACAGTCAATGGTTTTAAAGAAAAACAGATGCTCAAATGTTCCCAGGGGTTGCAACAAACACAACAGGAACCAAGCTGACTGTAGCGTCTCTGAGAGCGTGCACGGTATGAGCAGCTGAAACATCTGATGTTTACTTAGCCATCAGACGGCCACAGAAGCCAAGCGCCTCAAACCCGTAGAAGACTCCATTGAAGCGAGTGACTCAACCACCAGATATTTATCTGGCGTCCGGGCCCTCTGACATAAAGAAAAAGGAGCGGGCAAATTTTTTTTCCTGCGACCTTACCTATCGGGCGGTGTCACCCACTTTCCCATTCTTCTTCACTCGAAAACTACGTTTAAATAACCAAGAGAAGCCTTCTCGCCATCGAAGGGCCCTACAAACATTTCAACTTCCGCACCCACAAGTTAGTCGAGAGCAGGCGACGGATGGGCGAAAAATTCAGACGAGGGTACACCCGCAAATTTACATCCTGGAAGAGACATTACGAACACGCTATCGGGCCGACTGTTTCTGAGGTCAGTGGTAGCCAACCTAAATACAAATACTGGGGGGCTGCGCCCGGCACCCACATACGAGAAACCAAGGCAACATAGACACTCATGAGCAGTGGGAAGTATAGCTGTCTTAATGGGACTTTATTAGGAGTTAACGCGGCCTGACGAGGCCAGCAGGGTGCTCGACTGAAAGTCTCTCCCCACAAAGTTTCCACAGCATTTTTCCATTGAAGCTCCTCCGTTTCTTCTGGATAAGTTTAGGTTGCAAAGCAGCACGCATTTTGCAGCTGCCGTTCATATGACATTCAAATGCGCACATTACGTTATTATTGAGAACTAACCGGGAATGAGGACAAGAAGTGGAGATGTTGTATGTAGCAATTGTGATATAAATGAGAAGAAAGTAAAGTGGACGAAAAGATAAATTGCGGCCGGCCTACACCGAACCTACAACATTCGTAGAACGCGTCCGATGGTATACAAATTCAGCTACGGCGGCGGTCATCCTCGCGTCAACATTATTGGGCATATCAGCCCAGTTAAACATTTTATCTGTGCCCTCAAAATTCTCGTTACTTCATTCACTTACGCTATTCCGTTATCATTCATTTGAGGCGGTGTAACAAGGTCCGATGAGCGCTTATTACCTGTGAATGTCGAAGCAAACGGCTGCATATTCAGGCCTGAAGTTTTCAGCAACGACTGCCGCCCTGCCTCTCCTGATGAAGGCGCTAGCCCTTCCAGAAGTGTGTCCTCTTGATGAAGGCGAGCACGCCCGTAGTCATAGATTAAAATAATTAGGTATATCCTCTTTGAATTTTTCCTGTGTATGGTATCGTGGTGAAGATGCGCATTCATGGTCATCACCTGGTGATTTTTCTTTTTTGTTTCTTCTTGATGGAGAAATTCAACGCTGACATTCTGCAGTGATTACACGAGGAAGGCCGTGCCATTTTTGCTACAACTGGCGTCCCTATGAATCTTTCTGGCCGCGTTGTACACTAGAAGTCGGGCAATATGGTATTTCTGATAAGTTCATGAAACGAACTGATGACGAGTTGCAGGATGATCATGATGTAGCAACCATCGTCTGTAAATGTAATGTTATTGGCGAAGCTTGCGAAGCATGAACTTGACTGCAGTTTATTAGCTGCATTCAGTGGAGTTCTTCGTTCAGTTCTTGCGTCGGCACTAATCTTCTGGTCAAAAATAGCACGAAGTTCACTTACAAAAACATGATTAATTTTTCATAAGGCTCATGGCGCAGGTTTCGCTACTAATCCAAGAGTGTTTGAAACATATTGTTTTCCCTTTTTTTTTCAAAAGCTAACACAAGCAGAGAGCAGTGTCCTCTTTCGGACGTCTGCCAGGAGACCCACCACAATTGATGTGCATCGCAATTGGTTGTCAAAATCCTCAGAAAGCATTAGAGCACGGACGCGCCGCAACGATGCTGTCGTCTTACTTACAAAGTAAGTACTAGATGGTTTCCGTGAATTCGAAAGGACAATAAAAATTAGACACTAGGTAATGTGTTTCTGATAGTAAAGTAAAATGTTTCTATGTTACAGGCGGTCTCTTACTCTTCCCAGCGGAGATGAGGCCTCTGGTAAGCAATACGTCTTCGGGGAGACGAGCATCGTCAATGTAATCAAATCAAAGGGGCCCTGCAACATTTTTTTCATAATGGTCAGAAAACGCTGCCGATCGGTAATCGAGGCTTCTGAGAACACGTGAGCCAAACATTATCCGCCTCGTGCGCTGCTGCTTTGAGTTGTACTGGTGGCGCCACCAACGGCGAACGGTGGCGAAAGGTGGATATGCGCGGCTCATAGAAGCCGTGGGCGAAGCGCCCGTTACTCGCCGTTTTTCTATTCATTTTTCATTCTGGTTTGATATTTGTACTGCCGACGCTGCTCCACTAGAGAACCATGCCGTTTGTTACGTCGATTGTTCTATATTATTTGTTTCAAAATGTCAGGCCCGTTTTTTTATCCGTGCGCGCGATGCACTGCGTACGTTTCTTACGTGCATGTGTCCAAGTTGTTTGTGTGATCTGTTAGCACAGATGAAACAAAAACTGTTGCAGTACAAAACAGCATTCTTGTTTTATTGAACACCCCAAACAGTACAACAACAATGACTATTACGGCTGTATGCCTGCTTAAGAAACGTACAAAAGACACGCGTTTTTATCTTCGCCCAACACTCGTAGCACTCAACTAGGCCAAGAACAGCCGTCAGACAGCTGCATAATAATGCGTGAACGTACTTTAGTAAATGACCAACAAACATTCACACCGCGTTTTTTTTTCTTTTTTGTTCAAAGACCGTGTTAACATATGAGAAAGTTCTAAATGCATTGCGATCACATATTTCGGAATATCTAATCACTTTCACCATTGAAGCCACAATCCTCTAACACATGCGCTTTAAATTGAGCATGGCATTACTCAGACTTATATAGGAAATGCGCACGCGTGGCATTACTCAGATTTATATAGGAAATGCGCACGCGTGTAATGTATCTCGTATGCTAGATTCTCCTTTGGTACGTGCAGCTCAACATAAAATGCGATTCTAGAAGTAATGTCCGTGGAGTGGCGAGCATATAGAAGGGCAAATACTCACAGCTTCACTTACCTTTGAAAAAACGGTATTACAATTGCTATTCAATATTAACCGACGCAACAACGATAACAACACACTTGTTGCACACAGGCGTACCAGGTTGAGGCGCGAGGCCGAGCTCGGTATTTTAAGTAGCACAATTGTGCGCGTACAGTACGCTAGAATATTCTGGCACAATGTCGTCAAGCTTGCAATCACTTTAGCGGTTCCCACGATGTAGCACCAGTTGACGTCCTCGCGTAATCAAACTGCTACGACGCCGAGAATTACACACACAGCTGACTTGGAAAAAGGCGGTCTTGCAGGAGGCCATCTTGTCCAGCAACCAACGGACAAGAGTCCACAACCGAGGCGTCTGAAACATTGCCGTTGATGAGATGGCAGCTGAACGAAATCAGGGCTCACCGTCCGACGTGTGGCCACCGACTTAACACAATATTAACGTTGCAACGTTCAAGGAAGACGCGACGAAAGCGACGAGCCCAGCCGATCTTGTTGGGTGCGCTACTGCACAGTGCACAGCGTGCTCTCACGGCCACCGAAAGTAATAAAAGAAAGTGGAGATAGGGGTCACCTTGGAGCATGGCATATCGGAAGAAGCAAGAGGATGTGTTGCGTCGTTGGTGTGGCGTATTGTCGAGAGATGGCGCTAGTTTGTTTTTGCGCAACGGAATCGCAAACTTCATTCAAAACGCATGGAATCCTATGCGGGTTTGGGAGAGGTTGCAACCGCCTGAGCCCAGCGGTGGCGCCACCATACTGATGAACGAGGCGGATAGCGCAGCAGGTGGCGTGAAATTAGCAAATAATTCTCAAAGTCAGCTAGAAATTGCTCGCTCTTCTCTCGACAAATGATGCCATAAGCCCAAATGACAACGCCATAAGCCCAAAGCCATTGGCTGAACTGAGCAGCGTGAGCCACATAGTTACGGCGACCGCCACGTGCCCGCGCACGCGACCACACTAAGACTAAGCCGCGCGAAAAAAATGTGCTCAAGGACATGACGAGGCTAACCAACGGGCGTAGCTGCTTGCCCCCTTGCAATAGCCCCACCCTGCGTAGCTGTCAGCTCGCTCGCTGGTATGAAACGAGAGAGAATGAGCTTAGAGTGCGCGAAATATCCCTGTAACTTGACTTGACGGCTTGCAAACTTGACGGGTTCCGAAAATCTTTGCTGCAGTCGATTCGTGAGGCAATAAACTTCTTTAGTGAAGCAATTCGATGATTACTTGGAAAGTCTTGCAGAACACCTTTAAGGGAGCCTCGCACTAGTGGGGCCAAGCCTGAAGGAAGTGCTGAGCTAGGAGGCCTGCCTTGGTTCTCTTTATTTCTCTGCTTTTTTCTTCCTGCCTTTCTTTCTCTATTTTCTCTTTCTCTCTGTTTCTTTATCTCTTCTTTGCGTCTGTTTATTCTACTTTTTTGTCTTGGCGGCGCCAGGAAATAAATATCGATTTGCAAGCAGCTGAGAACCATTCCCGGCATATCGAAGCAGCTTTACCATGCTGGAAAAGCCAAATGACATCGTCCTGCCAGGACTCGGGTATTTCACTAGCTGCCAAGCGTTCTTTGGCAGCGCAAGGATGGCGGCCGGGATCGTAGACCACGGGGGGGGGTTGTGAAGAGACAAACTCCTTTGGTAGAAAACTTAAAGGCTTTAATGCGGTATAAAACTAAATCTTGACATGCAGGTATACAAGCAAGGCCAAACGGGCTCTTGAGCATCTGGACCTCGTGAAAAAAGGTGCGAAGCAGGTTGCACCAGGGGCGGAAGGCACGGACACACTGAAATCAATGGCATCCGCGTTTTAAATGCGAAGCATTTCTTAGCGAAGCTTTGGCCCTTTGAGCGTTTCTATCTACGTATCTATCCGTCTACGTATTTATCTAGCCGCCTACATCTGGGTGATTTCATGATCGCCTCCTTAAGTTGGTGTATACTGGCTTCAGGCGTCATCGCTGCACAACTGACTCCATCTCCGACGTGGTGGCTACCCTTCAGGATGCGAAGGCCGCGGGAGGTGTACGCAATGCTGGTGCTCCTGGACGTCCGGAGTGCCTTTGACGGACTTCTCCACGCGGTCATCGAGACCTGCCTGGACTAAAGTCACTGGAACGGGAAAAGTACCGCGACCGTCTGGCCCGCCGCCAAATTTGGTGCAGCACGGCTGAAGCTGCGGCGACGCGGTTTTCATTTTACGCGGAGTAACGCATGCTTTGCGCATTGCATGCGCTTTTCCAGCCCCAAATGAAGCATGCCGTGGTTCTCGAACAGATTGGGAAAGAAATAGCGGCAGTTTTCACTTGAGTACACCCGCACGCGCACGCGATAAAGAAATGCGAAGTGCACAACATTTAAGCGCACGGATGTCAGCGTCTATCTATCTATCTATCTATCTATCTATCTATCTATCTATCTATCTATCTATCTATCTATCTATCTATCTATCTATCTATCTATCTATCTATCTATCTATCTATCTATCTATCTATCTATCTATCTATCTATCTATCTATCTATCTATCTAGCCGCCTACGACTTTGTGTTCTCCTGCCTGTTTCGTTAACGGGATGTATACCAAAATTTATATGGCATAACATGCCTGTATGCCAAATATAAATCACAGGTCATAACATAAAAATATTAACATGCACGTCATGACCCGCATGATTTGCACGCCACTGTCTTGATGCTATTGCGGCCGCTTCGTTAAATCTACACGCGTATTTACCACAAATGGTATTGCGTGACAAGAGTGTACGACGAACTTAAGTGACTGGTACTAAATGCGAATTATGACACCCATGTCATGTACAACATGATTTACATGGCATGGTCTCGGAGCGCTCGCGGCCATTTAATCAAATGAATAAAGAGCAAAATTCTGGCGACGAGGCATTTCAATATGACGAACATAAATTGCAGGTGGTAAGATCAAAATCATGGCATGCATGTCATGTACGGCATGATTTACATGCGGCGCTTATGGTGGGCTCACGGCCGGTTCATTTACTTGATATACATCAAAATTTATATTGCATGAGGTAACTGTATGACGAACATACGTAACAGACGGTAACATGAAAATAATGACGTGCATGTCATGATTTTAATGTAATCATCATCATAATGTATATGCGTCATACAGTCATGTCGCACAATACCAATTTTGCGTTTATCAAGCCGGTGAACCAGCCGCGAGCGCATCATGAGCGCTGCATGTAAATCATGCCGTGCATCACACGCATGCGATTATTGTCATGCTACGACGTGCGATTTACCTTCGTCATACAGTCATGCGTTAGAATAAAAATTGCATATCAAGCTAGCGAACCGGCCGCGAGCCCACCATGAGCGTGGCATGTAAATCTTGCCATATCTGACATGCATGTCATTATCATCAATTTACCACCCATCACTTACGTTCGTCATAAAGTAATGTGACATAATACAAATTTTGGTGTACATGAAGCGAGCGAACAGGCCGCGAGTACACCATGAGCGTGGCAAAGAAGTCATGCCGTACATGACATGCAAGTCATGATTTTCATGTTACCATCTGTTATTTACGTTGATCATACCGAAATGCCTCGTCATTGCAATTTTGGTATATATCCATTTATTTAAACGGCCGCGAGCGCCCCAAGACCATACCACATAAATCACATTGTACATTACATGCGTGTCACGATTTGCACGTTAGGACCAGTCACTTATCTCCGGCATACGCTCTTGACACGCAATTGCGGTATATATCAAGTTGACAAAGAGGCCGCAAAAGCACCAAGACAGTGGCGTGTTACAGTAGATATCCGTGTTATGATTGTCATGTTGTGACTTGTCACTTATACTGGGCACACAGTCATGTTATGCGGTAATAATTTTGGTATTGGCCTTGAGGCCCACCACTGGAAACGCCGGCGCCACCGTCGGCTTGACATGCTTGGCAGGATCACGTGGTCTCAGCGGCCGCGTCGGCTGCTTGTGGAGCACCGCCGCGTGCTTTGAAAACGAGTTTCAAGTCCTACATGACTGCGGTCTGTTCAAATTCGGAAGTTATCTCTCATTTTCAACTCAATTGAAACCATTGTCATAGAGTGGCTGCCTCCGAAGGCGACGAACATGGGGCTCTACCGCTCAGTGCCGCAGTGCCGCGCTTACTCAACGGAGCCCAGTGTCAGCCTGCACTGGTAACCGCGGGACAAGAAACTGCGTGAAGCATGGGTTGTAAAGCTAAGAATTGGCAAGTAGCCATCGGCTACGAGTCTTGTGTGCAACAAGCACTTCCGCGACGAAGACTTTTGTCACTGCGTCCGGCCTGCGATGTTCGGTGAGTAGCAGACAGCGCGCACTGAGACGATGGCTCGCGCGCGCTTCCCGCTGGCATGTGATGCTTATCTGCCACAGGATGGAAAAGGCGCTACCTTTTACCACGTGCGATGCCATCTCAGAACCCTACCGTGCGACCTCTTGATCGTCGGCCCCGTGCTAGGCGTCCACTAAATCGGCTGCAGATGCGCAAGTCATTGTTTAGATACGTTGAAATATAAAACGCACAGGGTCCCTAATGCATTCGCTAAAGATGACTAGAAAGCGAAAACCATCTTCTTCTTGTCAGTAATTTTACTGATTCTCCCGCGCCCCCTACCAAAAGCGTTCTGCACCTATGCGGTTTTGCACAGCCTCCGTGACCGATCACGGAGGCAATGCAAAGCGATCATGACGTGTGAATACGTCATCATGTGACATCGCGTTATGTCACGTCATGGTGATGTCGTAATGACGTTACAAAATTAGGAGATCGGTGACGTCAAGACGTGACGATTATTTTTTGCATCACTCGTCCTGACGCCGCCGACGGTCAATCTTCCCGTTTGAAGAGGCATCTAACGCTTTCGCCTTCATAAGCTACGCGGCGCTTGCTAGTTGACGTACATAGCGAGAGAGTCAAATGCGGCGGCTGTGTGATGCATTTATGTTGGCAATAACATTTTTCAGTCAAGCTTGCGTTCCCCTGACGCAAACACAATGTGCTAAAAAGCCCAAATTTATTTGTGCCACTCTCAAACTCACGTTGGGCCTCTCCAACCCCATGTATTTTCTTGGAGCCTCATTTATTTACGTGGGAAAGATGCCACCCTTTTGGCGTTAGACACGACACTGCTGCCAAAATTGCTGGGGTGCTCGCCAAATAATTACGATCCTGTTTTGCGGCTGCCGGTTGCTGCAATAACTTCTGTTTTATTCACCGCTATTTCAAGTTCATGTGGGTCCTAGTTCAAAGCCGAGGTTTGCAGAACAATTCCGGCAAACGTATCTGTCATTTCTTTAGTTTCTTTGGCGTTGCATGCTACTACATGCTCGGTCTCGTAGACTGCTTCTCCTTCCACCAGCAATCTCGAAGTGGTGAAGCTTTGGTCTATGAATTTGTTGATGACAGAGAGCGGCAAGTTCACTGTAATGCAAAGGGATCTATAATTAAGGAGCATTAAAAAAGGGCGTCGCATGTGCTCACGTTCTGTGTGAGCACCAAACGAAACGAATGCACTGAATAAAGAAACAGAAGCAGCGGCATTTGCCCGCTGAGAACACCGATAAATACGCAGTGCGAGACAACTTGCCAAATGACATTGAAATGTACACGAATTTAGACCGAAAAAAAAACACTGAATCGTCGGGACGGCACATCACAAAGTTGGCATGCGCACCGAAGCCGTAGTTGTATCGAAATTGTTTTTGAACTGCTCTGATAGCGTCTGCGCAACAGTAGTTGTTTGTGTACTGACAAATTCTCATATTTTGCGGCCTAAAGTTCACAGCGCGGTGCCAAAACGCGCTCGTAGCAAAAGTGAAACCATCAGTACGATCATACATGCAGACACTCATACATGCAGAGGCACCGTCACTCGTCGCGAACCCGTGCGATCGCTGGCTTGAGGCTTCTTTCTGTCATGCTCCGTTTGGTTATGTGGGCAGTCTACTCTAACGAGATATTTCACACAGTTTGCACTCAGCGAGTGACTACCTTTCACGCAGGAGGCCGGTTCAGGGGTCTCCAACGCGGTGACCGCGTGAAGCGGGTGCTCGGTTTTCTCCAAAGAGACAGCGACTATAGACTATCTTGTGCTTTCAGTTAGTCGAAAATGTTTATTTTGACAGTAAAGAACACAGTTCCTTTCGAAAGTGCTTACAGAAATGCCCTGGAGGGTTCCGCGAGGTGTTTTTGTAGAGCGCCGACAGCAAAAGCTATGGGGAGTGCGCCGGCGGTATCCTACCTAGCACGCAATCGAGGCGCCTCCGATATAGGGCGACTCCGTAACTCCTCGTGGCCAATACACCCAATTAACGAAATGGGCAGGGGAGCACAAAGTGTTAGATAGACGATGGTATTACTGTGTGACTAGCTTGCTTCATGATGAAAGAAGGTGGGTGTGCATGCACGGACACAAAAGCAGAGTTTATGAGAACGCAAGCGCCCGTTTGTATTGTCACGGTCTCTTGTGGCCGTTCCTTCACGGCTACCTTCTTTTATGATGAATCCGTACCAACTAGCCCAATCTCGTCGGAACATGCTGTATGAGCGATGCTGCACTAGGAGTCCCTGCAATGCTTCTCTGTCAACGATAATGTGTTTAGAAACTTTAAATCTGTTAGCTATCCGACCGGGGTGCATTTTCTTGAAGTGACTTTTTTGTCTAGGTGAAAAGGTGGATTTACGCTCACGTAGCTAAAGTTATTGAATGTCCAACGTTTTTCTACTGCTCGCAAGATGCATATCGCAGTTTGGAGCGTGTCCTTGGCATATAAGTGAACGTAGCTTCATCAAGATAAATTTCCGCGTTTGGCAGCCCAAACAGGAATATTCAAGTCATCGGAATGTAGACCAACTGATATAGATGTCAATGACGTCGCAAGAAATGTCCATAAGCTACCTAAATGATGCGTACCAGATTACTAGGCTCGTTTATGTTGTCATAGCGGTCTTAGAGAGACCTGTTACTCAAGCGAAGCATTCCAAAATGCCGACGAGCATCCGCGACTGCAAATATTAACCTCTTCCTTCGTGTATTCGCTAAATTGCGGCTATTCTAATGGCAACTAATGTGACGGTACCACGGCAAGGCGCAGTCGATGAAAGACCCCTGCAAATGCCTCCAAAGGGAGGTGTAGAAATCATCGTAAGCGTAAGGCGGTAACATGTTCTGAATCAAGTGCCAACGGCCTGTTCGTTCAGAGCTGATTTTAGTTCTTTGAGGATGTCAGCCGCTACTATCCCAAAATTATTTATGGGCATTATAATGAAAATCAGTGATTCGTCTTGTTATCTCCGATTTACTCAGTGTTTTTTAGTTCTTTAGTTCCTTTTTTTAGGAGAGGATACTTAGATTTCTTGAGTAACAATCTTGTCCCTATCATCGCCGATATACGCTTTTATAAAAAATATTTAGGGCACTGAAAGCGGCCTAATTGTTTTTATTTCAGGCTTTGCAGTAAAACAGGGTATGTGCACGAAGGATCATCTAATAGTGGTGCACGATGATGGCATGTTCTCAGGGGAGAATAATCTTGTGCGGTTTCTTTTACACTCGTAAGTACTTCTCACACTGTGTAACTGGGGTTCTTCTGTTTTTAATTACTGCACGCTAAATTATCTCACTGCAACAGAAAGGAAGCATTTTAAATGCGAAGCATTTCTTAGCGAACCTCTGGCACTTTGAGCGTTTCTATCTACGTATCTATCTATCTATCTATCTATCTAGCCGCCTACACGTCTGGGTGCTCTCATGATCGCCTCCTTAACTTGGTGTAGACCAACATTTGCATGGGAAGGTAAGAGGATTTGACGAATATGGTTGCCGGGTCATGACATGAATAACGTTAAAATCCGGTCGCGTACGTCGTCAAACCCTTTCCACTAGACACGTGTGGCACATACCCGTTTACCACGGGCCTCGGTGTACGGGTATGCGCCACAGGTGATTGACGTTTTATATCTACCCAGGAACGGCGAGAACAGACATTGGTAACTTAAATGCTAGAGCGTTAATGAAAACCAACATCGGTAGCGTTGACTCAGTGAATGGAAAGAATGAAAATTAGGATACCAGCAGGAATCGAACCCAAGCATTCTGCGTGGCAATCAGGCATTCTACCACTGAGCCACGCCGGGTCTATAAACTGGTTTGGAAAAACAGCCTACGCAGGCGTAATATCGGTGCAACGTCAATTGTAGTTGTGGTGCTGGCTATCTAATTTTACAAGAAAGCAATAAACACTACATGATGCTCATACGATGTGTACTCCTACGATACAGGCGTCATATGAGATTAACGTCTGTAGTTCCAGTGTTGGCTCCGCTCTTACAGCACTCTAATAAACATTACGTTTGTATTCCTATGATACAGCAAGCTATATTGAAGCATTGCTTGACCCCGGAGGAATACATTAACGAAAGTTACATATGATATCCACATCACCGCATCGTAAAGTGCACTTCGTCCCCAGAACGACGCAGCGTCCTCTTCATTTCTTACGAGGCTGGGCGATGGCCTCATGCTGACCGAGGATGATGCCAGATTGATTGATAGCCATTTTGTAGACTAGGCTACGTAGGCCACATGCGCCCAGGTAGTCTACAAATACGACAAACATCATCCACTGATGTTGGCCTACGTAGCACTATCCAGGCCTACCAGCCTCGACGGCATATACCTCACCAACGCGAAGGGTGGCTTCAGGTTCCGACATGTCGCCGGCTCTCTCGACGAAATGACAGAGGCATCCACGAATTCCAACAGCTGTACAATACATCATACTTCACTACACATGGACCCCTCGTCACCGCGATCACGACCGGATCCTATAACGAGTGATGACCAGCTGCTGGTGCTCACTGATCACGGTGATGATGTCCTTGTTCAAGAACTGTCAAGAACTTCTTGCACACATGTACACGGGTACGTGAAACGTGCGTGCGTTCTCGGGACACGTATAAGCACTACATATCAGCTTACCGCTTCTGGTGTTGGTAATACCCACGTTGCCATTGGCAGCGTTACCCAACCGTAAACAACTGGTTATATAACACGTATGCGGCTCTTCAATATATATATATGTGTGCGTATAAAATTTATACAAATCTTTAGCGTCATTTTGTAACGTGTCGCTCAGTAAAAAAAAAAGTTACGCCACAGTCACCTACCCGCCGCATGCTTCGCATAACATCGACTCCCACGATGCGTGGGATCTGCCGAATTTTTTTCCATCTGGGTTCTCTAGTCATATAAACCATAGTATTTCATATTGGCGAGTTGTATGGTTTACCAATACAGAAAGCAGCAGAATTAGCAGCGAAAAGCAGCAGTAGGGGTAAAACTGATGAGTACCGGTTGTACATGCTACTTGATAAACGCTGTTAGTCGCAAAAATGTATTTATTCAAGGCATATCTCGGAGGAAACTCACAAGAACGGTGATATTGACACGAGTAGCTATTTCTCCTTCCCACGTCACCGTTATTTACGGCGACGTGGGATTTTAATTCTAAAGACCCTAGTTTCTTAAGCTGCGCTGAAAATGCGACTGCGCTGAAATTTGCCCTCCTCCGTGCCCTCTGCACGAGCTCATTGTTGTATTTCGGTTTCTGTTCTGTATTGCACTGTAGGAATGCCATGGGGCGCCGGTTTGGCATTCTTGTTTTACCCAGGCGATGTGTAAAGAAAAGAGTGTGTGGAGTAGAGCACTGCCCGGGCCCGCGGGCCGGGCCGGGCCGACCGAAGCGTTTTCCGGCGGGCCCGGGCTGGGCTCGGGCTTGAAAGTGCGGGCCCGGGCCGGGCCCGGGCTTGAGGCTGCGGGCCTGGGCCGGGCCCGGGCTTGAGGCTGCGGGCCGGGCCGGACTTGCACCCGCTCATTAAAAGGCGTAAGTCGGGCCTTCGAGCACACGCGAATGTTATGCAGTCCATGGTCTAAGGTATACTGTGCCAAGCTGAAGTGACACGTATATATATATATATATATATATATATATATATATATATATATATATATATATATATATATATATATATATATATATATATATATTAACAGCACGAACAATGGGCCAGATCACGGTTGTTTCCATGGGAGGCATAAATATTTCGGTCTTTTATTCGAGGTTGACACATACGATACATTTTATTCATATTCCTTGGTATTACGTGCCATAACCACGATATGGTTACGAGGCACGCCGTAGTGGCACCGGATCAATTTCGACCACCTCGAGTTCTCTAACGTGCACCTAAAGATAAGTATATACCTACAGGGGTGTTCTTGCATTTCGCCCCTACCAAATTGCGGCCGCCGCGGCCGCGAGAATCGCACCCGCGTCCTAGGACTTAACAGCGAAACAGCTTAGCCGCTGAGCTACCACCGTGGGCAAAGCAACATTTCGATGCATGTACACACCGGATTTTCCGTCCGATCACCCGCTACAAAGCGCACGGCATCATTAATAATCATCATCAACAACTAATATCCTCTAGCGGGCCCGGGTCGGGCCTGGTCATGAACAATTAAGCGCGCCCTGGATTAGTCTAGTAATGAATGCCCGGGCCCGGGCCGGGCCCGGGCTTGGAACGACGGGCCCGGGCCGGGCTCGGGCTGGGTACGGTCAAGTACGCCCGGGCCCGGGCCGGGCTAGGTTCGGTCAAGTACGCCCGGGCCCGGGCCGGGCCCGCACATAGAACCACGGGCCCGGGCTGGGCTCGGGCTTCATAAAGCGGGCCAGGGCCGGGCCCGGGCCGTAACATCCGGCCCGTGCAGTGCTCTAGTGGAGAGTACTCGTTGAGTGCAGACGTTTCTTCTGCTTAAGCGCTTCGCGCCAAACCGGGCGTTCGGGCTGGCTGGCGTCCCCGCCGGTCGCGTGGGTCACCGCCGGTCTTCGCCTGCTGCTGCGCCGGGACTACCAGCCCGCAACGCAGCATTCATGTTTCCCGACGTATTGCCAGATGGCATCCATATCTCACGCAGCGCCTCTTCTATCGTCTTTAGACGACATTTGCAGCGAAGCACGCAGATACGCGGCCAATTTTTGTTTTAGTTTATAACAATCGCTAGCAACGTGTCGCTTAGCTTCGCTGCCTTAAACGTTCGAGGTTTGGCCTCCAGGAAAAAGCAGGCTCAAATCTACCGCCTGCTAATTGACCGAAATATCAACGTGCTGGCCGTACAAGAGACAAAATTTGAATGGGAGGAGGAGACCCGGAGCATGATGCTGCGTTTTACGTCGCAGTATTATGCCGTTGTCAGTCACGCAAAGGGAGTATCCGCTGGCTGTGTGCTTTTTCGTAAAAAGGTTCCGGTGTTTATTGTTCAAAAGTACTTTTCCTGTGACTCGGCCAGAATAGTTCTTTGTGATTTTACTGCAAGCTCCATCGAATGGCGTGTCATTTGTGTCTATGTGCCAAACGTGGAAGCTGAGCGTGAATGTTTCTTTGCCATGATTAAAGGGGCCCTGCAACACCTTTCTTAGTTATATTGGAATAGTCCCATTATTGACGTATGACTCTTCACGAGCCATATGCCGCAAAAATTTTTCGAATCCGTCACGTCTAAGTGGTGTTACCAAATTATAGAGATCACGTTCCGCAGCTTTCTCTCTCAACTCAACGCAGCGAGCGCGCGGAAAGCTGCGCGCGGCGTGAGGCGAGGGAGGGAGGGCGGAGGTGCGAGGAGGCGACGTCAGCGCCGGCGGCATTTTTTTTCATTTTTTTTCTCTCTGGCGTCTCGGCACAACCACGTGGTCTGTGCCGCCACTTCCGGTCGGCTTGCGTCGTTCTCGTCGAGCGGAGTCGATCGCGCTGTGTATCGCGCGTGCTTGAAAACTGCGCGTCGGTTTGGTAATGTTGGGTGTGCACCTCGAACGCCGTAGTGTTTTCATCGCTCTGCCAACCATGGAAGCAAACGTGCGCGCTCGTTTGGAACGAATGACAGCTGAGATCGGTTTCGGCCCATACTCCGATACACCGCCTCGTAAGACGGCACTGGCAGACGACCCCGAAGCGCCGCCATTACCGGACGCCAGCATTGTTATCGGAGACACGCTGCGCCCGTGCCTCGGTCGGTCGTGAGAACGTGCCGACGATGCAGTTCTCAGCTGACGAGGCAACACTCGAACGGCTGCCACTCTCAACGGCAACCGGCGATGGTCAAAAGCACAGAGATATTCACGTTTTCGGCACTGCGCATGGCGAAGAAAACGGAACCACGCAACTACGAGCAGACGAGCTGTCGGTGAGACCGGAAGTGCTAATATTAATGTTTGTTCGGTGTTTTTAACGCGATAACATAATATAAACATACATGTTATCTACTTATTGAACTCAAAATTAACAACGAAAGTAATAATGAGGGTGTTATCGTGATTATAACATCAGCCAATGGTGGAACTGCCGACAATCGCGTCATATTTTGCGGACTAATACATCATTTGTCGAGAGAAGAGGGAGCGATTTTCAGCTGACTTTGAGAATTTATTGTAAATTCCAGGCCGTGCGCATCGCTATAATATTTGGCTCACCTGTTCTCGAGAGCCTCGACTACCGATCGGCAGCGCTTTTTGAGCGTGCTCGAAAAGTGTTGCAGGGCCCCTTTAAGCCTCATCTATGTGTGCAAGAACAGCTTGTACTATTGGGTGATTTTAACTGTATTGAGTGCGAATGATAGAATGAGTTACCGGTCGGTTCGTGACAGAAGCGCTGACCTCCTCAAGGATATAGTTAATGAATCCAATTTGGAAGACGTAGCTGAGTGCCTCGAGGCAGGACTCGAAGTTCGTTTTACTCATTTTCAGGGAACCAGTCATGCACGTCTGGATAGGATGTACATGGAAGGGTTCGCGGTATCCAAAAGCAATAGTTACGCAGTTGTACCTGTTTCCTTCTCGGACCATTGCCTCGTCCAGTGTAACGTTGGATTGAAGCAAAAGGACAATAAATTTAATTGGGACTTATGGAAGTTAACCACGAGATTACTTCATGCTGACAATTTTAACAACTACGTCATTGACAGCATTAACAATATTCATTTGATTGATGGCTGTTATATCGGCGAAGAATGGGAACTTTTAAAAGCAACGCGTTAAAATGAAAGCCATCTCGAGATCTTGTACTTTGAACCATGAGGAAAAAACGAAAGAAAACGAACTTAAAGTAACGCTTGAGGAATTGATATCACTGGAAAGTGAACAGCCTGGCGCATTTAAGCACGATATACGAACCATAAAACACAAAATTGAAATATTCGAACAGGAACGCTACCGAGGAGCACGTCTGCGTGCAAGAGCGGAGGCGTGGGCGGTGGACGAGACGCCCACTAAACGCGCGTTTGGTATCGAAAAAGCGCACGCGCGTAGAAACCATATCGAAGTAATAGAGGAAAATAATATCGAACTGACTACTAACAGCACTATCTCAGACGCCTTCTTTCGCTACTACAAATGTCTCTTTGCTGCTGCACCAGTAGACGTAGTTCTTTTCAAAGACGCGTTCCTTGGAAGGATGCCACAGTTATCTCAAAAAAACGAAAAAAGAATTTGGAATTACCCATAACAGTTTCGGAAATTGAAAACGCAATAGATTGTCTCCCTCCTGGAAAGTCGGCTGGACCAGATGGTCTGGGTGCAGCATGGTATAAGGCGTTTAAAAAAGAAATATCATCAGCCTTGCTAGCTGTCTTCGAGGAAGCTTACAAAGCCAAAACATTACCGCCGTCATTTGCGGAGACACACACAGTTCTCATTCCGAAGACCGAGGAAAAAGCAAAGCTAAAATTAGTTACGTCGTACAGACCCATATCACTAACACCGACTATAAAATACTCATGAAAGTACTTGCAGGGAGATTGCAGTCCGTTATTAAAGAAATAGTTGGTGAGCACCAGACGTGTGGCATCAATAGGCGCTCCATTTTGACGAACACACACATGATGCGTTGTGTCCTTGAATGCTGTGATGCTTTTCATTCAGCTGTAGCGATATTACAGATTGATTTCGAAAAGGCATTTGATTGTGTACCACATGATGTCGTATTTGCCATACTTTACCATGTTAATGTTGGATCGGTAATTATAGAGGAAGTAGTCCTGGCGTACCAGAGATGTACCACTAGATTAATCATTAACAAGATGCCGGGAGCTGCTATAAAGCTAGAACGTTCTGTTCGCCAGGGCTGCCCAGCTAGCCCTCTATTGTTTGCCCTTTACATCGAGAGTTTATGCTTGGCCATTGTACACAATGCAAGCATTCGCGGTTTTAGGCTACTGAAAGCCGAAGTGAAGGTTTTGGCGTATGCTGATGACGTGGCAGTACGTTGTACATCGAAAGAAAGTGTACAAGAGACAATTGACGTTGTTAAGAAATTTGGCCAAATTACCGGAAGTCGTGTGAACTGGGGGAAGTGTCTGGAGCGACGGCATGGTGAATGGTCATCGTTACCAGATGTTTTTGCCAACATTCGGTGGTTTGGAAGTCCGGGAAAGTACCTAGGTATACCCTTTCAACACTATAAAAGCACCGACGAATATTGGACAGAGCAGGTACAGCAAATGCGAGAAAAAGCAACACGATGGAACGCCACTTGTCTCTCAATGTTTGCGAGAGCCACTGCATGCAATATGTTCTTTTATGAGCAAGTTATGGTATGTGATGCAAGCGCTAAGTTGTACACAAGTGGATGTGCAAAAGTTTCATAGAGTCGACAAGTACTGCAGAATGGGCAAGTTGGTGCATTATGACAACGTATTGGTATAGCGCAGCTCAGTTTGAGCATAAAGAAATAGGCTTCAGCGAAGAAGGAAACACAGGCAACAGGATGAGCGCTAAGTAGGAAAAGGGCCCGTTGTCGACTTCATTTCTAGTTCAACGGGCCCTTTTCCTACTTAGCGCTCATCCTGTTGCCTGTGTTTCCTTCTTCGCTGAAGCCTTTTTTCTTTATGCTCAAACTGAGCTGCGCTATACCAATACGTTTTCATAGAGTATTCGCTGTTTTTGTGTGGGGGTCAACTTGGGAAAGATGCAGTAGATCGAATCTGTTCAGACGAGTTAAAGCAGGGGGACTTAGCTTGTCGCATCTATTTGTCCGGCAGCTAGTTAATCGCTTTCTCTTCTTTCGGGACGTGCGAGATTCTTTTCTGCGAACAGTGTGCCAGCTACGCCTTTGTCGCGTGCTATCTAACTTTGTTGTTAGCACTGCAAACATGCTTGGAGCCACGCGAGGCTTTTTTTAAGCATGTTGTGGACAGCGTCCGTTTTCTGTCAGTGAGGTTCTGAAATGAATATCTCTTTATAGTCACTCGAAAGAAATTTTATAAAGACATATGTGATACGATTTTTCCAGTGCCTATATATAGGTCAATAAACAGTGGAGGCGAAGGAAAAGATGTACTCAAACGAGTGAAGAAAATGCAAATTCATTCGGGGCGAAAACGTTCTCTTTTAATTACATTCGGGTACTTTATCAGTACGGACCTTCTTGGAAGAACGGGGTTTTTACATGCCGTGGGGTTCTCATTGTTTTACCTGTATAAAACTGGAGACAATAGATCACGTATTTTTGCACTGTTGGGAAGGGGTCTACCACTGGGATGTTTTACAGCGAACGCTGAAGAAAGATTTTCCTCTGCATCCACTTGGAATCAGGTTTTTGCAAATAGATAATGAAGATGGCTTGCCCTTTGACCTTAATATGCTTCGTGGCCTCCACTGCTTATGGCGGGCGATAATGGCCGGATTTCACTGCGACCCTGACAGGCGACCTGCTCGTGTGCTTTTTCGCGAGAGCATTCCTCAATACATAGATGTGCTCCAACAGCAAGACTTTGTTCCTGACTGGCTGGCCAGGGTTGAAAATCTGGCATACCTTAAGGAATTTTAAAGAAAACTAGTCCCGTAATTTTTTTTCCATCTTGACAGATTCTTGTAGCATTCTGTATTACTGCAAGTGGTGCCTGTTACTGATGTACATGTGACGTTATTAAACCGGCAATAAATAAAAAAACGGCATGGCTCAGAGGTTGAATACTGGGCTCCCACGCAGCGGGCCCAGGTTCGAACCTCGTTCCATCCTGGAATTCTTTTCTTATTTCGAGCGATAGTGGTTACGAACACCGGCGGCGGACAACTACGGCGCCAAAAACGGCTGCTGAAATGATCTCATATCAGCTTTCGCTGGAAAACGAGCCCTTAAAAGCCGTATTCTTTCCTTCATTCATAGCAAGGGTCTCGTTCTGGCGGACTTGACGTCATCAGGTAGTATGCGAGGAATTGTTGGTCTGCTGACAGTTCGTAATAAGATCACGTGCTACGTGGTGCCGAAAGGCAGAAAACGAGTGTTCCACACTCGCCGCCATGTCTGCGATCGGTGTTGACTAAAATTCCTAGATTTAAACATACATATATACACATATATAAGCGGGAGACGAATTACAGCTCATGATTTCTGAACTGGATACGAAAAGTAGAAGAGTAGATCTGAAAATTAATATGCATAAAACGAAAGTAACGGGGAACAATCTTGGCAGAGAACAGCGCTTTGCGATAGGGGGCGACACACTGGAAGTTGTAAAGGAGTACGTCTACTTAGGACAGGTAGTAACCGCGGAGCCAAACCATGAGAGTGAAATAACTAGAAGAATAAGGGTGGGATGGGGCTCATTCGGCAAGCATTACCCAATCATGAATGGTAGTCTGCCACTATCCCTCAAGAGGAAGGTATATAACTGCTGCATCTTACCGGTACTTACCTACGGAGCAGAAACCTGGAGACTTACAAAGAGGGTTCAACTTAAATTGAGGACGACGCAGCGAGCGATGGAAAGGAAAATGATAGGTGTAACCTTCAGAGACAGGAAGAGAGCAGAGTGGGTCAGACAACAAACGGAGGTTAAGGATATCATAGTTGAAATCAAGAAGAAGAAATGGATATGGGCCGGGGACGTAGCACGTCGGCAGGATAACCGGTGGTCATTAAGGGTAACTGACTGGATTCCAAGAGATGGCAAATGCGTGAGGGGGAGACAGAAAATTAGGTGGGTAGATGACATTAAGAGGTTCATAGGTATAACGTGGCAGCAGAAAGCACAGGACCGGGTTGATTGGCGGAACATGGGAGAGGCTTTTGCCCTGCAGTGGGCGTGGACAGGCTGATGATGATGATATACCCTATAAAGTGGACGGGGGGATGACCGCCGCCGTAGCTCAGTGGTAGAGCATCGGACGCGTTATTCGAAGGTCGCAGGTTCGGTCCCTGCCGGTGGCAGGTTATCTTTTCGTCCAATTTACTTTCTTTACATTTATTTCCCAATTGTTACAAATGACATCTCTTATACTTTCCTTGGCATTATTGTCTGTTAGTTCTCATTATTATTCCAAGCGGATAGGGTGATAAGTTTGGCCAGTACCACCTGAGTAGTTGTCCTGGCCATATTTTCATTGGCCGGAAAGTCGGAGTGGGCGCCATAGTGTGCGTGGCTAGATAACACATTAAAGGTGAACTCCTAGGCGTTATTACAATTTTAGCAGTGTCATTATCGAATGGGATTTTCATGTTGCAGCACGTACGCAAATGTGCGCAGTCATGCAAGCTTGAGTAAGCTCGTCTTGCGTTTACCTAGGCCAAGGCGATCTAGGTGTAATAAGTTCGACACTGCTAATTTGCAGGCTAGTGCCCTTGAGGAGAAATGTGTTGGACTGTATACTGTTCTCTGGAGTAGCATTCGACATATGCACGGCTTTCAACGTCGTATTTTTATAAACTTCACGGTAACGCTCTAGAAGGAGTGATTCGCAAGTGTTTCTTTCTGCTGCCACATGACCTGTGGTTACACTCACCTTTCTTTCTGCTGCACATGACCTGTGATTACACTCACCTCATAACTAACCATCTCATTGTGCTATCATACGGAATTTTCGACATAGCATTAGTAAGTGAAACAGTTGTTTGTAATAATGTATGAATGCGTGATGCATGAATTGTAGTCTTGATGACTGAAGCCAAGTACGCTAAAGTGTACTGCATGTACTTCAAGACATTGCAGGCTTGAATACCATGTCATTATTGCTGTGTATTGAGCTATCTACAAAAGGTTTTTCCACACAGGGCGGGCGTAGACTATGACGGTTATGGTTTTGCCGTGCCATGCCAAGCCTCCGGCGGATATCTGATGGGGTCAGTCGTGCCGCGTCTTCCTTTAGAATTTTCTTACTGTACCATGGATCTTGTGCCTAGAGCATTAAGGTAAGATGCTTAAAAGCGGTTTGTACGATGCTTACAGTCAATCAACAAGTATTCGATCGAAAAATGTGATTGCAATGTTAACATTTTTTTCTATCGCTAATGTTATGCCACAAAACACCCTTTATATGCAGTGCTACCTCGCACTGCACTTTACTTCATGGTAATCTCTTGCGGTAGTAGCGATGAAAAGCGCCTAAAAAGGAATCTGTATGGAGTGAACGTTTTTACAAGAGGGGAATGGTATAAAGTTACCTCTTCAAACACTGAAGCCATTACACCAGCTTGTTATTCTCCCTCCAATGTACCCCGTAGTGCTTTAAAATTCGAGTGTATATTATCGCATCGACGACTATTACACATACACATGACATTATTACTGCTGGAAGGAATGTTGACTTAAGTTCTCACACCACTAACATCTTCTATTTACATGAATGTCCAGTGTGCAACATGAGGAATCTTAGCCAGACAGAAACATAATTTCGTATCCGACTGAACAATCACAAGGTGCAAGTTAACAGCCTGTGACATCTTACAATGGCTAACTACGTTCTACTGCGAGGCCACGCATTTGGCATCGAAGTGACACTGTTACACTCGGGCTTCCTTTCGCAAGCATGTTGGGAAGTACGAGGTTCTTCCCTAATTTGTAAAGTTAACACTGTACCGTCCGGTATCAAGGAGATATTTGGAGAAGTGTTGTGCCTTTCGGCGATGTCATTATGCGTGCGTTTTCAGGGTTGTTTTATACGCGCCTCGTCCACTTTCCCTACGTTTTGCATTGTCACAATTGCTACTGTATCTGTAATGTAACACTATGTACAGTTAGTATGCCAGTTTAACACTGTCGTGATGTCTGCTTGCTTCATGCAAGTCGTCTAACCTGTTGTATTACGCTGGCATCCACATTTTACAGGAGAAAACTTTAAATGCCTATGATTCGAGTTCGTCCTGAGATATGATTAATGCGGTCCAAAAAATATAACACGATTTAAGCATGCGTGTTCCCAGTCTACTCCGTTGACTCCGTCTTTGTGGCGTCGCGTATGTGAAAACAAATGACTGATCCATCCGTCAAGAAATCGGTATAATACGAAAGTCAAACGCGTCTGACAGAAGCAGTTGATTGTTTATTGTGCATTGATATATGAGAGCTTGCACAATGTCTGCAGGCGTTTTGCAGCTATAGCACCGTTTGACGTAGGAAGGACCTACGTAGACGCCTAATGGCACATCTCCATCCCGGCGATTAACGCCAAAGATCATGACTTAACCGTTGTGGTAGCTAAACTTGCTAACATCATGTACCTAGACACAACATACGGTGAATCTCGCGCACGGATGGCATCAACAGCCACATAATAAACGCTGGTACTCGGTAGGCACTCCTTCAAAGCGTCATCAACTGAGGAGAGACACAGCAAGCTCTACAGTAAGGGCGTAACCTGTTCCTGAGCTCACGCATACACTACCACACTGCACTCAGAAATGCGGGAGGCAGAGGGGCGTATCTTGAGCCGTGAAGGCGCGAAGACATTCCGCTTCCCGCTGGCGTGTGTCTCCCTCCACCAAAGCGCGGCACTCGCCTGTGGACGTCTTTGCCTCTCTGCGGTCTCTATCGTAGCAGCTTTATTAGTCGGTGTCATCCCGCTCGAAGCAGTAGGTGGCGGAGAAACACCATTGGTGTACCTGGAAGCTGCACCACTCTGACGACGAGCTGTCACGTGCTAACGGGACGCTGCGGTACCACTCCTTCACCACTTCACGTTCAAGCGGGATGCGTTCGTGCTTTCTTGTCCGTCCGCTGGCCGCTCGGGCGACGCGGCCGTTCGTTAATTTTCGTAGACCATGCTTTAATTTTTTTCGCCAGCTGTTACGCGCCCAAACAAAAGCCGACCGACTTCTCAATAAGACCAAACTCGATCTGCACAAGCCAAAGTTGGACATTTTTCTTTATATTTACACGCTTCGTATAAAAACAATGACGTACACGTAGTGTGAAAGTGTGAATCTGCAAAAGCAGTTTTAATTCACAACTCAAATATGTGCCTAATGAGCAAACATTGAACCCACAATATCCGAACCAATGCGAAAATGATTAACAATCACATGCCGGTCACGTGGTACTTGACTCAATCACGTCTGTTATGACGGCGCACATGTTTTTCTTACATAACTTGAGTACCAAACAAGGGAGAAGTTCAGGGGAAGATGGAGGCGTGAGGCGATGAAAAATCGTTGAACAGCGAGTGTAGTTCAAGACAACGCTTCGAAAGTTGACTTATATTCGTCAAGGCAGCAGCATTGCCTTGACGAAGAAAAGACCAGCCTGTCGAAAAGCTGGCTCTAGCGACATTCCCCGTTAAATGACTTCTCAAAATGTTGAATATATCACATGTATTTCAGTGAGAGTAGTCACAGCGAATCTGTTTAGCAAATCGTTCCTTGTCCGACGAACAAAAACAACTATCATCATCATGAACGGATATATGCCACAGAAATTGGGTTAATCCCACTGCTCAACACTGGTGCACTAAATACGAAGAAGGCAGCAGTTATCCCAACAAATGTGCCAGAGAAAGCGGGTAAGTCCCACTCCTCATCACTGGTCAACTAAAAATCGAGAAGGCAGCACTTAGCTCAACAGCAAATGGATGCGAAACGACCGCGACGAGCCAATGACCGCCATGTATAAGTGCAAGAAGAGAATACTAGGTAACGGGAAAGGCAACGGTGGCAAGACCCTGCAGCGATGGCAGGCCTACGCCAACGACATGGCCGTGATGTATGAGAGGCGCGAACGCTTGGTTTCAGCGCAACTTTTCGTCTCTGGAGTAGAGGACGTCCGTGTAGTGTGGTGACTGTCTGTGGCTTAACTCGAACCTCTCTGCGCTGAGAATCAACGTAGAAACAACCTACATAAAGCTTAGCAATGACCAAGAAGTCACGTAGAAACAACCTGAATCACCTAGCAGAGGTCTAGAAACAACCTAGAAGCAGCCAGATTAGTCTTCAGAGTCGTCCACTTCCGCTGTTTCAAGCCTGGCACCGCATAGTGCAAGCTTCGTCAATTTTTTTTCACTGTTTCTGCAATGCGTACAGATATGTTTCCTTCAGTGTGAAAAATGCCCAAGCAAGCCGTGCTCAATACAGGCCTGGCAGCTGTACGCAAATGTGGGTGAAATCAATCATTAAATGAATCAGTGTCCATTAATCTGAAGGTGACTTTCCGAAGTAATGGTACGGAGCTCCTTGATTTTATTATTGCTACTCTCACTGCGACAGTGCCCAATGATCCCGGCCTCTACAAACACATTATTTGTTGCCGTGTGCTCGTTAAAAGGGTTCACATCTTGTGATCCTCGTCAGAACTTGAATCAGACATGCTCGTTAGTTTGTCCTCGAAGTTGATTACAATCGTGGAGACGAAAAACTTAACAGAAGCGCGCCTAGCGCCCACAAGCCAATCTCAACCAAACGCGCCACCTCCTGTTGCTCTTGGCAGAATTCCCATCATGCTCGTGCTTCTTTCTCTCTCTCTCTCTCTCTCTCTCTATCTTTTTTTTTTGCTGGGATCATGCAATAAAAAGCGAGCGAGAATGCGCACCTACCGTCCCCAAGACGACCTCCGAGGAAGCCTCTCGCTCCTCGTGGTCGATGCCGAGCTCGATGCTCTTGGTAGAACTACCAGCATGCTCCTGTTTCATTTTAATAGCGAGGCTGTCGAGTGGTAAGATCAAGTAGTATATGTAGGTGAGGTTTAGGTTGGCAACAACTAAGACTGAAGCGCCGTTGTGTTTGGGAGCTGAAAGACGCACGCTATGCCAGAAGCCTTGAAGAAGGCTGCCCAGCTCCGCACTTTCTTCGGGCTTGGCACCACCATTGCAAAGCTGCCTTACCTTTTTTTAAGCCGTGCGTCATTTGCTGATTATGCAATTTTTGTCTGTGTTCCTCTTGAAGATCAGATGGATACTTGTGTGTGTGTGGGGGGGGGGGGGGGGTAGAAGGGGAGGGGGTTAAATACGCATGTATGTATATACAGTATTTCGTATACGTGCAAAAGCACGCTGTTCTAGCATTTTACAGACAAATTGCTGTGCCATACGTGCGCCCATCTTTTTACAAAGCTCGATGTAATCATTTTGTAGCATACGATCAGTAACACGCTTCAATGCAGGACATTAAGTTTTTGGTATGATGTGGATGCAGGGGTCAAAATGTATGCATTGGATAACATTAAAAAGTGTTTGAATCGTAAGATGTATACGTAATAAAATATAAGCGCAAGACCACGAAATCAAACCAATGAATCAATATAACACAGGCCTTTGCGTCGTGTCTGCTTTCTTTTTCCTCTTTTTTTGCAGTGCGTCTCTGTTCGAGCTTATTTGGCTTCTTTATCATACGGGAACAGCGCTCTGGCAATAACTATTATACTGCAACAAAACGTCCGTACTGATATTCAAACATTCTTTCAGCCGGTTGACGTGCATCACAAGCAAGATTTCCAAGAAGGCGAGCCATCCCATACCGAAACCACCAAAAATCACTAGAGATGAATTTTGTGACGTGTTTGGGGCGGAGCCTTGCGATGTAAGATTTGTGTGAACCTCTTCACGGTGTTTATTGTTCATGTCTACAAAGATGTAAGTCATAGATATTCAGCGGGTACTCAGCTTTAGCTAAACATACTGCTACATGCACTGTTTGCCACAGCCTATGAGTCGACTATATTCTTTCTAGATTTTTTATAAGGTTGAACTATGCTTTAGTGCATATTGCATGCTTCATAGTTACGTCGAAAGTATCTCAAGTTACGTCGTACTTAACTTCACCAATGACTGGATATAACACGCACACGGGACGACGCCTCAAACGTTTAAGCGGAATACCAGCCGCGTTATAGGCCATTAATCATTGAACAGCAGTGAACCAGGCAGATCGTTCGCGCTGTAAGGGAGAATTTGCTGCTGTTTTAATCTTAAAAGCGGAGCTTGTTCCAGAGCTGGGCCTCACGACAGATCAGTATCCGCGTTGCCTATCAGGCACCGATTCCCAGATACTGCTATAGATGGCGTAACTATCTCATACTTCAGAAACCATAGCGCTCTAAAGGAACGCGAGAATAGATGAAGACAGTACAAGCGCTTGCCCTGTCTTCATCTTGTTTGCTGTTCGTTAGTGCGCTCTTGTTTATGAAATACGGTGAAATACCAACACTTCCAAACATCGTCCCTTCTGAAGCATCTTCCCTTGTCGCGGACGAAGCGGTAGCCGCACAGTGAAACGGGGAAGAGCGACTCGAGCGTGAATTGGGCCTGAAGGTATTGCAGCAGAGGCTGGTGGTAGGTAACTTTTTAAAGACGATAGTCTTTCTTGCGATACGGAAACACACATATTTTGGTTTGTCTGTCTGTCTGTCTGTCTGTCTGTCTGTCTGTCTGTCTGTCTGTCTGTCTGTCTGTCTGTCTGTCTGTCTGTCTGTCTGTCTGTCTGTCTGTCTGTCTGTCTGTCTGTCTGTCTGTCACACGATTCAGCCACCCGGCCATAGTTTAAGCACTTGCTGAACGCCCAGTCATCTTGAACTGGTAGCTGCGTTCATACATGTGAACATTGTCGATCAAAAGGCAAATATTACGCATCTCTGAGGCACAACATCCACACGTATGTGTTATGTGGTGTGTTCTTTTATTATAAAATACATAGATCCGTAATTCTAAATACCTAGTCAGTATTCTTAAGTCCTAGGTATTAGCTTGCCAGTGTTCTTAGGCTGCGCTAAAACGGCGCAGAAACGGCCAGGCAGAAGACTATCGTCTTTCCACGACATTTGCAGTGAAGCACGCAGATACGCGGCCAATTTTTTCATTAGTGGAGTTGGGCGGTACTGTCAAATAGCGGAATTGAAGTTATGCATGTGAAGAACCAATTGCAGCTTTGTGATGTAGAAAACGCGGCCTCTAGTATTTTTTGTAATGATTTTTTACCAAATAAATGGCGAAACCGAAGCACCGATGAACGCAACAAGCAGACGACCAGAATGACGCCACTGACCAGGACAGCGATTACAGAGGTTTAATTATTCCGCGTTCGTTAACGTATGTGTGTCATGCGTGCTATCATTGGAAGCGAAGTCCGCATACCTACACAAAGAACTCGGCTGATTGTTAATATAACGACGCTCACTCATTCTGGACGTCTCAGAAGAATATGGCAGTTACGCTCTTCCGCGTTTCGGTTTCGGTTTTGCCGCTGAATTTAGGTGAATTTCATTGCTTCGCAATTTTTACCAGAAGCCGCATTTTGTAAATCTAAAAGCTGCAATGAGTTCTTCGCCTGAAAGACTTCAATTCTCCCATATACATAGGCTTCATCATGTATTCTACCCCACAGCATACCGAGATATATCTCCGTGGTGCGGAACCACACCAACTCTGTTTCACATTGCGTCAGAGTGTACACCACACATTGAAGAACACGACAACATGAGCACAGAGGAATAGTGGTAGGCCCTGCTGTCCAGCTCGGCCTTTGGGGTTCAGCTCTGGCTGGGCCAACGGGCAGAGATGATGGCAAGGGCCAGCAGAGCCCCGGAATAGGGGCCGCGACCGTTCACAATGCCCCGCCTTATGCGAAAATAAAGGTTTGTTTTTCCTCTCTCTCCTATTAACATAACCGTCTAACTACAATAATTTTAAAGTTAATTAGTTTAACTTTCCTAATTACTGTCCCAAATCATGTCTTTAGACGTCTTAAAATGCCTGCGCTTATAGAACAAGTAGTTGCGAGGGCATTGAACAAATATCGCAATTCCCTAAATTCGGAGAATTTCGGACATATTTCGGACACATTTCTTGAAATACCCAGTTTAATATGGGAACATAATTTTAGGAAGCATCAAATCAAATAACTGTAAAGCGAATTAATGAATATAATTTAATGAGTGCATTGAATTCCCATACTTTTTAGTGGGTATGTGCATGAAGAAGGGACATAACGTATTGAAAATATGTCCACCATGTGGAATGGTAGATTCCATGATCCATCATTATGGTCGATTATGGCAATTGATGGTGGCATATGGTGTGTGCTGCACGATGCTGTCATATGATTTTATTGTAGGATATGTCGCACAAAGACCGTACACCCACAGGAAAAATGATGTAGGTAAGAAAAAGTGCACTTTCTGTCTACATCGGTTCTTTCCTGAGTTTGTACGTTCTTTGGCAACATATCTGTCAGAGCTAACACGACAAAGATCTAAGTCGGACAGCGTTGAGTGTTCGAACTACTGTTTTATTGCGATAGCAACTATATAGACACACTCGGATGGTTTTTTGCCGTCGCCGTCGTGTCCCGTATATATATATATATATATATATATATATATATATATATATATATATATATATATATATATATATATATATATATATACTATAATATATATATATATATATAGTAACAGAACAGACACAACTCAGCGGTTATCTTAATTTTATTTGCCAACGGCTTCGACCGGTGGACCGTCGAGCGGATCTGGTAATTAAGCCTGCAGATAAGGGTGGCGCTGTAGTAATACTAGATAAAGCTGACTACCTGAGAGAAGGTTACCGGCAACTTGAGGACAAGAACTTCTATGCGGAACTTGAAGAAGACCCCACTAAATTATTGCAATCAAAAATAAACCGCGAACTAAATTCGGAAAGATCACGGCCGATATGCTCAAAGCAATGCAACCTGATTAAACCTCGCCCAGGCCGTTTTTATTTGCTCCCCAAAATCCACAAAGCCAACCACCCCGACCGTTCTAGTTGTCTCAAGCAACGGCGCGGTGACAGAGACAATGTCAAGCGCGCTAGACTTCATCATTAAGGACCTAGTTCCAACTATTCCCCTCTTACATTAAGAACACGAACCACTTTCTCCGCGAAATCACCGGACTCGACGTTCCTGCGGATAGCATCCTTGTGACAATCGATGTAGTGTCACTTTACACAAACATTCCACAGTCAGATGGCATTGTTGCAACGATGCAAGCTTTCAAGAACGCTAGTACATACTTAGACGAGGACACGCTGTCGACACTACTGAGGTTGGTACTTAGCCACAATAACTTTGAATTTGATAATAAGCATTTTCTCTAGATGAACGGTACAGCTATGGGTACAAAGATGGCTCCTAATTGCGCGAATATTTTTATGGCATCTATTGAAGAACCTTTTCTTGCAACCAGAACATTGAAGCCTCTCGTCTACAAAAGGTTCTTAGACGATGTATTCATTATTTGGCACCACGGAGAGGAAAGTCTCCTTTCGTTCATAAATGATTTCAATTCAACTCACCCTTCAATATCTTTTACACACAGTTACTCGAAATCAACCATAAACTTTCTTGATGTCACTGTTAAAATTAATGAGAATCGCATCCATACAAATCTATACAAAAAACCAACGGATCGCCATCAATACCTTCACTTTAAGAGTACCCATCCACGTCATTGCAAAACAGCCATACCATACTCACAAGCCCATCGATACCGCCGAATTTGTTCGGACGTGTCAGATTTCGAAGGTCATGCCGAGGATCTTAAAACGGCCCTTGTGGCGAAGGACTACCCAGAGAGTATCATCGATGATGCTATAAGCCGGGCGCGGAGTTTATATAGAAACGGAATTTTGTCGGGCTCGAAACAATGCCATTCAAAGAACCAAACGAACCTTGTCCTCCCGTACTCGTCCACACTACCGCACCTCAACAACATTCTCTCTAAACATTTCAACATTATACAGCAGAGTACGCGCCTGTCCTCAGTTTTCACGGAGCCGCCACGAGTGGTCTACCGCCGCGGAAGGAACATAAAGGACATCCTAGTAAGAGCTAAGACGACCGAGTCTGAAAACAGGGAATCGGGTTGCAGGCCATGTGGAAAACAACGCTGCCAGGTCTGCAAACATATGACCACAGCCTGTGTTGCCAAGGCTCGTCCTCTGACTTCACATTCAAAATTAAGGGACCTCTAAATTGTGACAGTCAGAATGTTGTATATATGCGACATTGCGATGTCTGTGGCCAGCAGTATATAGGCAAGACTGGGACAATGTTTAGACTACGTCTGAATAACCACAGAGCTCAGGCGCGTACTCTGCCAGATCTCCCTTTCTCTAAACATCTGAGTTTGCCAGAACGACTCATTCGACAAAGTACGTGTCACCCTCCTGCAGTGCAGGCTTCCGCAGTACTCGTGAACGGGAACAGAGAGAGTCCTATTTCATCCACAAATTTGAAACAGTGACACACGGCATAAATGAAAATATGGGGAACCTCTCGTTTCTTTGGTCATGCAAAAGTTAGTAGACGGGAAATGAATGCTGACCGTTGTAATTCGTGCTGTATGCTAAAATGGAGTATCGAACAAGCATCTGGGGAAGCGGACCGACCGGAGACCTTTGCATATTCTGTACTTATGTGCTTTTTTGTTGACATGTTCATCTTTTTTATGTTTTATTTTTTCCCGACTTTTCAGTATTCAATGTATACCTTTCCCACACATTACCTTTGCCTTTTTGTTATTATATTTTTGCAACGTTTTATTCGTTTTATGCTCATTTTCGTCCTTTCTATATTTTAACCGGTTTGCTTAACTTATTAATTCATGTTTTAAATGGGATAGGCTGACATGCACTACATCTTTTCAACCACAGGCGCCTCGGAGAGCCGCGCTAACAGGGCAGGAGTCTTGTACTCACGCCGCCACTTCGACACAGACACGAGGGTTAACGTGTAGTTCTCAAACGGCCTCGTGCGCATGCACAATCTGTGCCCCCACACACACGCAATGGGTAAGCGACAAAAGAACACCGACTCCCTTTTTTCCGCCTCTGGATGTGACCGCAAAAGGTGTGGGATCGGGGCTTGCTCTGCCACGGATGCACCCCTCGCAGCAAGTAATTGCAGCCACCAAAGCAAAGCAACAATGCCCCCCGCGGCCTTCAAAGCGCGCCGCGGAAGCCGCGCTCTGCGTTTGTTGCCCTTCTGCCATTTATATTTTATTTTTTTATTTATTTATTTTATTTTTGCCCGCATCTGCGGCACCTGCTCTACTCCGCCGAAACGGCGCTTGTTTCCCCATTCTCTTCTTTGCTTGCTCTAGCCAATGAGCCGAGAGGAACTGTTTGACACACTATACGTCACCGCTGTCAACTTGACTGATTTATTATTTCCTCCCTTTCCTCCTTCACCTAAAAGTGACCACGACGATTTTGGATATTCCCATAGCGCTGTGTTTGCTCATAAGCCCCGACGAAGGCCGGTCCACCGGTCGAAACCGTTGGCAAATAAAATTGGTGGTAGTGGTTCGAAAGAAGAAGGAAAAAGGCACCTAATTTCTGCAGCCCAATAGGGAGCACGACGCAGTGCCTTAGGGGGTGGGGGAAGGGCGAGAAAAAGAAGAGAAAAAAGAGAAAAAGTGTCAGTGCGCAGCACGCGCGGGCGCGGCAAGGTTGGCGTAGAGCTGAGGCTGTGGCGGTTCAATGCCGCAGCCGAGGTTGTAGTCCGCCGCAGCAGCCGGTGCCGGGCTTCCTCAGGAGGTTGTCCCGACGGGTAGGGGCGCGTCTACTCGCTCCCGGGGTCACCGGGCCGCGCGCCGATCGCCTGGAGGCAGGTGGCTCGCAGCGGTTGTCGGGAAGGAATTGCATCACAGCCTGCAGGGTGGCGAGCAGGTTTGTGATGAGGGTGTCCCGCGGGTCCTCTGCAGGCGCAGCGGGTGGGGCAGCAGGCAGGCTCGACCTGGGGGAGCTCGCCGTTGGCAGGAGGGATCCGCATGGCGCAGGAGATGGGCGCTCGAGGCCGGGATCCATGGTGTTGCCCTCGAGAAGTTTGCTCTTAACTGTAGCAGCGTAGGAGCGCACCTCACGGGACTCCTCGCGTACTGCGGCCTTGACCGCCCTTCTCGAGAGCGGCGTTGGAGTGACGGCCATGAGCGTGCCACTCTCCTTTCCTCCTGCCAGCGTGGACAGGTGGGGGAGTCAGCTGCATGGGCCCCGCTGCAGTTGACGCAGCGGGGCTTGCAGCTCTCCTGCCTCCAGGTGTTGGCGGCCGCAGCGGATGCACGCTCCCTTACGCTGACATGCCTCAGCAACGTGGCCGAAGCGACCGCACTGCTGGCACTGGCGAAGTCGCAGTCTCACGTGTCGCACGTGCAACTGCAGGCCAAGCAGCACGACTTGTTCAGGTGGGAGCGGTTCGGCGTATCGTATCTTCACCGAGGCTCCCTACCTCGTTGCCGAGAGCACTGGAACCGCTGATGTGATGCCCGCGAGCAGCTCCGCGTTCATCAGGTCACCGTCCACGCCATAGACGAAGCCGGTGCTGGAGCGACGATCCGCGGGCTCCCTGGCAGTGACAGGGACGCCGCCGAGCTCCCTGATCGCGAGGAGCTCCGACAAACACGTCGACGTCGACGCGTCCGCAGCCACGATGTTTCGGCGGTGGTTGACACGCACCGCCAACACACCGGGCCGCTTAGCGAGCGCCGCCGCGAGTGTCAGGCGCGGCGATCCGCTGAAAGAACCGCCAGTGGCTGAGGGACGGAACAGGGCTGTCCCTACCACGGCAGGATCGATTGCAACAGCCGCGGCCTCGAGTGCCCTGGCTCTCCGCTGTGCTGCCTTGGAGACGATGGTGAAGAAGTCGCCCTCGGCTGGCGGGGGGCTTCGACACGGGGCGGCACGGCGACCGTGGTGTTGAGTGGCCTCGGAGCTGTCGGGGCCTCTGCTGTGAATGTCTCGTACTCGGGCGCCGGGAGCCGGCGCTTGGGGCAAGCTTTCCGCTTGTTTTTCTTTTTCCTTCGCGCTGGAGCCGCAGGCGGCGCAGCCACGATTACGCCGGAGGCCGCATGCGAGAGGTGAACTGCCGGAGGTGCCGTCAGGCTCGCCGCGTCGTCCCGCACGGAGGGGGAGGCGGCCGGTGCTGCTGCAGCTGTTGTTGTTGTGGTTGCCGCTGTTGCGTGTGTGCTCGCATGCTTCCGCGAGCATTCCGCTGCGTCTTCCTCGCGTCCCCACTTACGCGAGGTCGCCGTGGCGTCCATGGCTTCGTCTTCCGACGTCGCGGCATGTGGACGAGACGAAGAGTCGTCTGTGCTGCAGGGGTGGTAGCTGCTGGCCTGGAAAGGTCGGTGGCAACTGGCGCTGCCTCCTTGGCCTTGTTGAGCAGCCAATCTCCAATGGTTGTGACTGCCTGCTGCTCCAGCTGGTTGGGGCTCGCAGTCGGCGCTTGTGCCGGACTCGTGCTTGTATTTGCGTGTGCCGCGTGGGCGGCAGCACGCTGTGTGGCACGCTTTTCAGCTAGCCAGGCTTCGAAGTTCGGGTAATCTTCTTCGTTCTGTTTTTTTCCGTTGGACTGTGGCGTATCGTGTCCATGGATCACTATGAGGCCGGAAGGGCTCGAGTCCCGCTCGAGTGCCCGAGCGCAAGCGCTGCTGAGGCATCGCTGCATGGCGAGGAGCCGCAGGGGCAGCAGGTGCCGCGGTGTTGCAGGCAGGCTTAGGGGGTGCCGCAGTGGCGGCGGTAGGCTCCGAAGTGACCTGGGAAGGTTGGAAGCGCCTCCTTGGCCTTCTCCAGTGGCCGGTCGGCAATGGCAGTAACGGCCTGCCGCTCGGGAAGCTCCTCCTGTTGTTGGAGGGCTCTCTGAGCCTTCCCGGCCTTCTTCATGGTCTTTCCAGAGGGCTTCCGAGGCATGGCCTCGCGCGTCCAACTCAAGAATCGTGGGGCCAAGCGGCCGGGCGGCCGCTGAGGGAAGCGTAGAGATCGCGTTCGAAGTCGCGGAGCGCGAAGGAAACAACCTTTCACTTCAGCGGCCCAAACGGAACTCTCCAAATAAAATTAAGATAACCGCTTAGTTGTGTCTCTTCTCTCTCTCTCTGTCACATTATATATATATATATATAATATATATATATATATATATATATATATATATATATATATATATATATAAGCCACGTAGAAAAATAATTCAGAACAGCTTCCCGACGCGCGAAATCGAACGCGCGATCTCTCGCACCAAAGCGCGCGGCGTAAGACGGCTAGGCCACGAAGAGTACCGTCTTTCAGCCTGCTAGCGGCGATCTACTTATATACACCATTTACTTCAGCATGCATTCTTGGTCACCACCGAGATGGCGCGAAGTGTGCGGGGCGCGCGTAAAGGTCTTCGCCCCGCTCCTGCGAACGCCATTGCTTTCGCCCTACAGGGCGTGGTCGCCTTCGTGCGCTTATCTCGAGGAAGGAAGGGGCAGGGCAGGAGGGGGGGTGGAGCGGGGGGTTGTATGTCTTGTGCTTTTCCCGTGATATCCGCGCTGAAGTCACAGAGCGTACGAAGGTCACTTCGCTCACTGCGGCGGGTGCGTTTGCGAAAGGAGCGCGCTGTTCAAAAAGAAATAAGTAACAACTGTAACAGTTCGCGCTCGTCATCTGTGTACCTGTTCGTTCGTGTCGTGCGTCCTGCTTTATGTTTGAGCAGTGCGCTTCAAGTGTCGAGCTGCGACGCATGATAGTTCGCACTCCTCCTGTGTGCGTTCCTTTCGTGCGTCCTTTGGGCTCGAGCGGCGCGCTGGCAATTTCGAGCTGCTTTCCGTTCTTCGCATTACATTCCAATTTATTCCTATCGCATTCATTGCCTCGCCTTTGTGGCGAAACTGTGACTTTTTTCTAATACTCGCGTAAGAAGAGATCATAGAGGCATGAGCAGCACTTCCCCCAGTTTGTATATGCACAGTGAGGCAACTTTACCTTTAATGAAATGTCTACTATGTGAATCAAAGTTACGATATAATATTTTCATCCGTTCCAAGGAAACCCTTCAAGGCAATACCTTGACACCCTTCAAAAGTATTCATCTCCAATCAGGAATATGCGTTATTGTTACATGCACACCTAGCGTATTCTATCACACTTCGCTTGTAATCTATCAAATGCAGAACGGTTTCTCCAAAGTTTAACCAAGCATTCATGAAAATTTGCTTTTATTTGTTTCAGGAGGAAGGAATGGGCAAATACGAGCACAAGCGTCCTCAAGTAAGTAAAACATCGCGATCAACAATTGCGTGTCCGAAGCACACATTGTGCCTCATAGTGCGCAGCATGAATGGTGCGTACTAGAAGCGTATTTGCACGTTATTTTCCATGCAAAAGCATTCTCTAAGAATATACAATCCCATTCGACAAGTTAGGAACAAAGCTTATCGTAAGAGAGTTGTGAGTAACGGCTTTTAGAATAGAATATCAAAAACCTGACAGTAAGGCTGGCACAAACTGGCCCATTCAACAAATGGCAATGTTTATCAATGAAAAAAATCATTGAATCATTGTAATGTAACTCGAGCCAACGTTTCGACAAAATGAATTCATCCAGATTCATCCATAAGACGCGCCACCTTCCGCTTTCGGTAATATAGGGGCATTCAAACGTGGCAGTATTTCGACTGCCCTGAGAAAGAGCGCTGAGGAAGAGCGCCAACTAGCGACGCCGCCATGCCTTCGTCGGGCCGTGCATGTCCTACGAGATCCCCTCGATGTCGCGATAGCACTTGCTCCTGAAATGAAAGTTTTCCGCCATGACCGGAGAGGAGGCAGCGCACAGTTTTCATCTGTTGTAGTCATGACAAGCGTGGAGTGACATTCGTTCTCTTGAGGCAGGAAGAAGAGGCTCGCCTGAAATTGCGTCGTGGATAGCTCCGCGAATTATCCTCTAGAGAACTACATCATTTAAACAAATCTTAAAACACGGGTTGCTGCGTTTACTAACGTTTTCATGCAAACCATTTAAAGAAATTTTATTACATTGTTTTGCAAATGCCCAACTGCATTCATTTTATTCAGAGAACGCACTTTCCTAAAGCGGATACTTAAAACAAATCACTTACAAAATACTGCTACCGGGAGACGTCGGAAGATAAATGAATTTACATTACTTAAACGAGCACAGCGGTCACGACAATCACGACAACAAAGTTGGTGAAAGAGCAACCAACCCGTCCTTCTCTTCTTCATGCCGTAATTAAGCGGCACACAAAGATACCCTCCGGAGTTGACAGCACCGACTCGGTGCGCTCGAGCAATGACAGTAGGGAGAACGTTCACTATAGACAGGAATTAGTAGTGTCCGGCATACGATCAGGCTTCAGACGAACAACATGAACGATGTCGGTGCAAGGTGGAGTGGATAGGGACGAACAAAATCGTGGGATTTCATACGTCAAATCAGTGGGGTACTCGGACAGAACGAGAGAGAACTGAGGTCTTGTTGTAAGCGAAGCTTGAACGCGTAGCACGCGTTCCGAGAACGGAAAATGAACCGCCATCGGCAACACGAACGAAAGACGATAAGACGGGCGCAGGAAACTTGCGGAAAGGTGAGCGCTCATTACTGATATTTGGGTGCCAGGGTATCTAAACGCCGAAAAAGGCACATCGTCCACTTCTGCATCCAAAGAGTTCACTTCCGCGTCCGAAAGCCAGAGCGAACACAGCTTTTCCAGGTCGGTAGGCCAATACAGCATCAACTCTGGGCTCGCAGATAGCCTTCATTGATCAGTCTTCCGAAGACGGACGACGAGGGTATTCGCGAAGGTGAGCGACGGGGCAAAGGTGACCGAAAACGTCACTGGTTCTGCGGAAACGGCGGGCGGTCGTATCGTGGAGCCGAGGATTGAGCATTAAGGTTCGGTGGGCCATCACGGGCGTAAAAAGGTAAGGATCGAGTGTCCTCTGCACGGTACGTCATACTAGGTGACGATAGTCAGTGACAGCGAGAATGGCGAGAAATGTGGCCCCCTTGCTGCTGAAGCATGTCGGCCTGTCATTGCATGTGCGCCAGATCACGGTATCTGGGATAGGTTGGTTGGGGGCGGTAGGACACAAAATGCTGGCCGTGGGACGCCTTAGGGCACATATGAGCTGAATGCCTGCGTTCGCCAGTTCTTCGCGCAAGACAGCCTGGATTAGTGACACCGGCGAGCGGGGCTCCTCGCAAGAACTATGATCAACAGGCCATCCAGTCAATATGATGGAATGCCCAATAAGATGTCCGCTGCGGAGTTCCGTGGTGGGGGCTCGGACATACCCACACCTCCACCAAAGGTACTACGTAGAGACGCCGGGAGATAGCTGTGTATACAATATTTACACAAGCAGAGTGATTCGTCTCACTGCAACAACGATGTCGAATCAAAACTTGGAGGACGCATGAGCATCGCCTCCAAGAGTACAACGCGATAACGTAATCGGGCCCTGTGCACATCGCCTTCTCAATTGCTAGCCTAGCTTCGGTTCTCGGTGCATGGCTCAACCGTTTTTTTTTTAAGGAATCGAATGACTGTGCGCGTAACGTTGGCCGTTTCAAACTATGCTAGAAGGCCCACTGCAAGTACACTTCTTAAGTGCCCTCTACGCCATAATTCTTCCTTTTGCGAACCAGCGAAGGGACCACTACGCGTCCGTAAGGTAACACGCGAAGCTGCGCAAGTGATCACTTTGTTGATGCTTTTTGCAGCTGACCACGTTTAAATATGCCCGAGAGCTTTGTAATGGGCGGGCCTTCAAAACACCCACTCGTTGCGCGATTCACATGTTTTGACGCCTGGCGCGATTCTACGCTTCTGCCACGCAATATTACACGCGTTAAGGAATCTCCTTCCACTACATGATATTCATGTAGTGTTTTTTTTTTTTCGAAGCTGTTTCAAGCAATATCATGGCTCTGTGGTAGACGTATTTGCCATGCACAGAGTCTGGGTTTGATTCTCGCTTGAACTTAAAAGATTTTTATTATTTTTTTATTTGCATCTTTCTTGATATTTCGGTCCCGAAAAAAAAGAATGATTTTTCGCTCACAAACAGTGACGCCGACACCGACATCTATGCTCACGCCCACACCGGAATTTCTGCGCCGAACTCATTAACGCTGTTGCGTTAAAAGCGAACCCGTCATCCTATGTGTCCCATAGATAACCGGCACATACTCCATTCATTCCAAGCTGCGCAGCGTGATGAGTTCGCGTACGCATTTTCATGCTTGGCTGCATGAAAAATTTTCTTAGATTATAACTCCGCAGCGTGTTACGCTCTCAGTAACACTTGAATGCAAAATACCGCTGCACATTTCGTGACCCTGTAAGTTATACAGGCGACTTCTAGCAAGACGTAACAAGTCTGGGTGCAACAGACACCAATAAATTACCCTCAAGTTCTGAGTCCTTTGTAGTGTTCGCTCCCCCTGCTTAAGCTTTCCGCACCTCACGTGGCGTTGCACAACCTACGGGATCTGCAGTATTTGACCAAGCGACAAAGTTGTGTGATGAGGTCAGGAATTTCGGCAATCTGTGACATCACGATGACGCAGCAAGCCATTCCTTTCCGCACGCCGCTCGCTCGGAGGTGGTGGCGTGGGTTTTCGTACCACTTTTTTCGCCTGCCGTTCCCGTGTTTCCCTCAACGTCACAGCGCTTCGCGACACTTAAGGCTTTCGCTTTAATAAACTCAACAATAATGTCCTCTTCCCGAGATTTTTAAGGCAGTTACCTCCAAGTCGGCTGTATCCTCGGAATGCCAACCCGTATATTGCACCGAACAATATGTCTTCAATGCTATATCTGGAGCTTTAGTGAGGCTAAAACATCATACTTTTCGAGTGCGTAAGGTAATTTCTTCAATGTATCGGGAATAGCGCTGTTCCTTCTCTCTTAGTGAATTTTTAGGTAGAGGCAAGGAACAAGATAATGCAGCCACGTTACTGTTAAATGCAAAGTCAACGTTGCACTAAGTACTGTAAAGAGCAGCGTTCATATACGCGCTCGAAATTGAAATAAGAGAGTGACACAGTTTCACTGTTGCACATAATCTGCAGCAAATGCTGCTCGGGCGCACACATCACTGCTCGGCAGTATGCTACGATTTTCGCTAGTAATTTTCTCTTACTTGCCATGATAGTTGACTGTTTTTTTCTTTTCTACGCAGAAATACGAGTGCTATGTCTTCTGCTGCAAGAGAGCTTCTAAAATCCTTCAAATGGCCGGCCCCGATGGGCTTAAATGTGGCGAGGATGTGTTTTTATACTCTCTACGAAAGGTAAGTTACGTTACGGAAGTAATAAAATGCGACTCCCAGTCGAAATATTTCGTCGCTACAGATATAATTCTGTAATCCGGTAGGTCTCGGGTAATCGCGAGAATGTAGCTGAAATGTCGCATTTCCAAGTTGATAAAACTCTGGAATCGTGCATACCAAAAC